>NW_027413157.1:249112-442415 GCF_048544455.1 Silene latifolia | reverse complement strand
AAAGCCTAATTTTAGTTGCTTAGCCCTGATTCTCATACCTTTATTTGTATGTCTGAAGGTGAGGTCATTTGTCTGCCACTCAGAGAGTTAGTAAAGTCAACAGACAGATCCTGGAAGAAGGCATGCCCATAAGTTTTTGAGTCTGCGGAATTCTAGTATTTGTTGCGCTTCTTGAAGATTTTGCGATAGGTCCGATGATTGACAGCAAACCAGTGTTCATAGTATCCTTTCATACAACCAACACAGATTTACCTGGTTAAAGTTCCCTTGCTTACTTTGTATTTTTTTGTGATTGTAAAATAAATATTTATGTCTTTGTGAAGTAGTGATAATACTCTTACAGATCCTTTTGTTTTCCATGGAATGGGAAGCTACGCTTGCTGGAAATAGCCAAATAATTAGTGTAGAGGTATGGGTTCAAGTCGTTCGTAAGCGCACATAGCGTAACAAAGTGATTGTTTTAGTCTCATCTTTGTATTTTTTTTCTCTAGGTGAACTTGTTTTTGGAGTAATGTGCAATCTTTGCTAAAATGGTTCTTTAAAGGCTATTAGCTCAACAGTAGAGCAATGTGCAATATTGTACATAGATGTAGGTTCAAATCCTACATAGCCTAAGTCATTCTTGGTGATGATTTTGACTTTATTTTCTTCCTCAAATTGTGTTGGCAGGAAACTTTAATTGAATATGCATTTATTGATGTTATTTTGGAAGGATAGTAATCTAATGTAGTTGTCATACATTAATATTGCTGCTGGTATTTGTGATATTATTTAGAATAAGCAATGATATTTTATCTTATATGATATGATATTGTTTCTCAATAGCAAAACGTTGGAGGGTTTCAAGATTCCATGTGAATGTGATATTGTTTCTGTTGAAGTGTGATACTGTTTTGTGTGAAATTTGATAGTGTGATACTGTTTTGTGTGAAATTTGATAGTCTGATGCTGGATAGTGTGATATTGTTGTATATTTATATTATTTCTTATAGCTGTTTGGAAAATCGCAAATAAATATAAATCTATGATATTGTTAATAGGAGAGTGTGATATTATTAACACAATAAGTTGATATTATTTACCAAATTATTTGATATTATTAACACAATAAGGGTGATATTGTTTCTTATAAAGTATGATATTGTTTACCACGTGTTGTGATATTGTTAAGCCAGTAGTGTGATATTGTTTACCAAATCATTCGATATTGTTTCTTATAAAGTGTCCAGTGATATTGTATACCACGTATTGTGATATTCTTAAGCATGTAGTGTGATATTGTTTACCAAATCATTTGATATTGTTTCTTACTATAAAGTGTGCAGTGATATTGTTTATCACATCTTGTGATATTGTTTATCACATCTTGTGATATTGTTAAACCAATAGTGTGATATTGTTTTCAAAGTCATTTGATATTGTGTCATGAAAGCTGATATGAGTGAAAGCTTATATTGTTAGTAATTAAGTGTGATATGGGCATTAACAAGAGTAATAAACATGGATGCAATGACGAAATCACATTTGTCTTTGCAAATTTAAAAATGTTCAATAATAATAATAATTTACTGAAAACTCGAAAAAAGCTGCGAAATGACGCGCTACAAAAAAATGGGGGAGTCATGGGCTAGTCCTGTTGAGCATATATAAGACGTTGGTTGTCCTTAGACATGCCCATATTCGTTGGTGTTGCCGTAGTCACTACTAGCATACTCCGTGGCTCCGTGCTACTAAATGCTGTTTTCCTGAACTGTTTCATGTCATTGTTGTATGACATTGTATCATAGTCTGACATTGTTGTAAGTCACACCAGGTCACAACAAAAGTGATTAGTTCACATGTAACAAATCAGAAAAAACATAAGGGGGTTCAAAATCTAAATTTTGAGTGTACATGCAAGATCAGGATGAGTGCGGGTAAGCTTGAGCGAATCCATTTGGCTATAACCTTTCTCAAAAGAAACCTTAGCCCGAACAACAGGTTTCTTCTTCACTGAACTTGCAGGACCATCTACGGGTGCTTGTCTTGATGCTTCAGTTGACTGCTTTGAGGGCTCTACACTGATTACATTGAACGATAAAGATCCAACCTTCTCCTTCTTAACCACAGGCTTGCGACGGAGAGACCGTTGTTCCATACACCATTCTGATTCTCACTGTGGCTACTAGTGGATTCCTCTTTTATAGAGATGTTAGCAATGCCTGGAACAACAGTTTGTTCATTACCCTTACCGTCGTCAACGGGAGCACTAACCTGCATACAAGAAACAAAAACTCCTCCAGTTAAGCATCAAACTGCCAGTCAAAATTCCGATTGATAGAAACAAAAGCTCTAGCTTCTAACTTACTTACCTGGCCGAACGTAAAGTCGTTGTCTTTATCGTCTTCCATCCAACAAACTCACAACTTTATCCAATCAGATATTGCAGACAGAAAAATTCCTGCCACACCAACACACAATCACAACTTAACGAAAATCCGCCATCATTTCTGTCATATAATGCAGTAAACTTCAAATACATTACTACTTAATTTCGACTAGACTACCATTCACGCTCTCAATTCGATATCAGAAACTGTGCATTATATTTCACTAACACAAATACATGTATAAGGTCACATAAAAACACTTTCAGCCTTTTTTTTTGTGCTTAATTTTCATGATATTATTTAGTATTCCTCATGATATTGTTTTGTATAACTTGTGATACTTCGAGTGAACTCACGGACTTAAATCTATAGATGGACTCACCAGATCTTGACTCTAAATTCACGAAATAACGATGATCAACTATAAAGGAAAAATGCATTAACAACAGTTACAATTTAACAAATTAAAAATTGTTGTAAATTATGATATTTTACAAATTAGAGGTGAAACACAAATTAAAAAAAAAAAAGAAAAAAGAAATAGAAAACAAACATAAGATTGCTAACAGGAAATAATGAAGTTGTTGATTGAAAGTTGGAGGAGATAAAGAGGAGAACAAAAAGACAAAAAAGTTCAAGTAATGCGCACATAATTTAGGGAAATTAGAGATAGGAACTGATTGAAAAAAAACTACAATCAAATAACAACAGGACAATATGAAACATTATAATTGAAAATATGAAGTGAAACCGAAAAATCATAGAAACATGTGCTATTGAACACAAATCAAGCAAAAGATACTAAAGTTATAACAAATACGTAACAGATTCGAATTGTGTGTCACACGCGAGTATTTGAGGGAAATAAGAGTGTTTTTGTTGAAAAGAAGTTAGAGAGAGAAATGAATCAGTAAAAAATAAAGTAGAAACTTGTGTGGGTGGATTATATAAGCAAATAAAATGACTATCTCACACTTAATGATGCGCGTCAGTCTAAAGCCGTTGGATCTATTAGATCTGGCGGTCTGAATTAATCCTCAATCCTCAAATATATGAGATATACTCATATGATCTCATTCATATATATATATATATATATATATATATATATATATATATATGTATATATATATATATATATATATATATATATATGTGTGTGTGTGTGTGTGTGTGTGTGTGATGCTTTTCCTTTCCTTATTGCTAATTATACCATGGGCCCTAGGCTACCGCCCCTCCAGACTAGACCTGGCAAAACGGGTCAGACCCGAATGACCCGACCCGAAAAGGCTGACCCGAGACCCGAAAATGACCCGAACTTGCTTGACCCGAATATGACCCGAAACCCGAATTGACCCGACCCGACCCAGACCCGACCCGAACATTGTCTGACCCAATGTTGACCCGACCCGAGGTGACCCAATCCGAAAAAACCCGACTCATAACTGACCTGATCCCAAATGACTTGAAGTGACCCAAAATTACCCGAAACGACTAGTACTAACTCATATTAATACTATATATATCAAAATAAAGTTTCATTGGTTACAATAATCCCTAATAAATAGTTAAATTTGCAAAATAGTATTTCTTAATCAAAATAGTATTAATTTAAGTGCTTAGCCATTAACTCAAAAGCAACCTGACCCAAAATGACCTATACCCGAAAATGACCCGACCCGAAATGACCCGACAACAGGTTACCCGAAAGTGACCCGAAACCTGAAAGTGACCCGACCCGACCCGAAATATGTGACAGACCCGAAATGACCCGACCCTAACTGACCCGACCCGTACCCGTACCCGACCCGAGTGACCCGTTTTGCCAGGTCTACTCCAGACTACCCTCAGAATCGGGCCTGCACCTATGTACCTAACATTATTTTTTTTGCCCAAAAGAACCTAAAGTTTACATGTCATTTGTTAACAAATATTGTACCAATTAACATTTTTCGTCAAAAAAAAAGTTAATTTTGGGGTTTGACTTGAGGAACTCCCTTCTTAATCCCTTTCCTTAAGATTGTTTAATCACATAATTTAAATCTAGTGATAAGAGTTAATATACAAGGTATTATCGATTTAGAGGAGGAAAACGAGTTAAATTATGTGATTAATTAGACTTAAATAAAGGGATTAAGTAGAGAGTAAAATAAATTACATTTTTCCGTCAAGTCAAACCCCAAAGTGAACTTTTTTTTGACGAAAAACGTTAATTAGTACTTCTTTAATAAATGACATATAAACTTTAAGTATTTTTGGCAAAAAAAAAATAATGATATTAGCGCTACGATTCCCATACTCCGAGTCCGGCCTGACGAAACTAATGTGGCATGACTACATGAGTAATATTATTATTATTTTTTTTAACAATGAACTATATATATAAATATAAACTGAGTGAACAAACAAATGTAAAGGATACAATAAAACGGTTTAGCATGTAGCTAAGCTAACTGACCAATGAACAAACATGCGAAGGAAATTACGAATTGGAGACAAAGAGTGATGCAACTCGATTGGTACTGGCGCTGAGGAGGCCAGAACAGTGGATAACTTTTTAGACGAAATCTTGAAAGAGACGGAAAGCAAGGAATTAATTTTTTCTCTGTACATGGTCAGTAGAAGGCCTTTTGTAGTAGCCGCGAAAACATTGCTAGCTCGAACAAGTTGCAAATCCATGCTGTTGGTGTTGGTATCCATTGATGAAATGGTGAAAAGACCAGTCGGGGGCGACCTGTGCACCAAAATAGAGTAAGTAACAGAAGGGGTAGGATTATCCTGTGCAATGCACACTTTACCTGGCATTAATTGGTTCTGAACACGGGGTGGCCAAACCAAAGATAGCTGAGAATGGGACTCCCTCAAAGATGACGGAGTTCCGAGTCATCCAAATGGCTTTTAAAATGCAAATGAAAAAACCAAGCAACTATTCGAATTATCTTTGAGGCTGTTGAAATAGCGAAAATGATCAGCAAGCCGGCGATTCAAAGGAACATCAGGATTAGACACAGAATTAAGACCTAGAGGAGAAGAACACCAAATATGCTGAGCAATGATACAAGAACGAAACAAATGATTTAAAGATTCAGAATAAGACTGACAAAAGACACAATAAGCACTAACCTGCATTCCACGGCGAGAAAGATTGTCTAAAGAGGGAAGTATGTTATGTATGATACGCCAAATAAAAAGAGGTAATTTAGGAGAAGAGCGAATACCCCAAAGAACCTTCCATGGAAATTCCGAACAAAATGAAGGTGAGCAAGAAACAGACCGATGTGCCAACAAGAAAGAGTAACTTGATCTAACCGTATAAACTCCATCCTCTGTGAATTTCCAGTAAAGGAAATCATCTATATCAATATGTGGTGGCCCCATTACAAGCATAACTTTGGCACAACAAGACTCGTACACACGAAAAATTTCTTTCTGATTCCAGTTACCGAATAAAGAAAGCATATCAGACAGTGGCTGAGAAGCTTCATTAAACGATGGCCGCACAGATGGAATATTCCCATTAACCCACCGACTTGTAAGCAAGTCAACTGAAGCACCGTTACCAAGTTTCCAAGATAAAGCTGAAGCAGTTCGACAAATACCGGACATAAAAAGACGGCTGAGAGACCTTTGAGGTGAAAGCAAGAATAGGTAAATCCTTCCGATACTTAGGGACAAGAAATTTAGCTAAGAAACCAGCTGGATAATGATGAATACGCCAAAAATTCTTCATAAGGAAAGCCTGACTTAACAGAGAAACAGATTTAAACCCAAGGCCACCATTATCACGAGGAATCTGCAAAGAATCTTTAGATAACCAGTGAATAGATTTATTTTGCAAGTTTTTTCGCCACCAAAAAGCTGTAATCAAAGAGTCAATTTTCTTAGAAATCCCAATGGGAAAAGGGACGGCAGTCATCAAATATTGGAGGGAACCCAAAAGAATAGTGTTGATAATGAGCAACTTGCAAGATTGAGTTAGATGAAGTGTAGACCAAGCGATAATCCGTTTTGTCATCTTGTCAAGAAGAGGATGAAAAGCTGCAGATCTCTTTGAAGGAAGATCAACTGGGACACCCAAATAATTCCCAAAGCAATTAGCAGTCTGTTAGAATGGATGCCAAATGGGATGTGAAATCAGCTGGTGCATTCGGGCTGAATTTAATAAAAGATTTATCGAGATTAATCATTTGTCCAGAGGCCAACTCAAAACAGTGAAACAGATCCCGCAGAGCCTCAAAGGATTGTGGAGTAGCTTTACAGCAAATAAAAGCATCATCAGCATAGAAAAGATGAGAAATAGGAGGTGCAGAGCGCGAAATTTTGAGACCAGCTAAGGTACCATCCTTCTCCGCTTTGTGCAATTGGCAAGATAAAATCTCCATACACATAATTAATAAATAAGGAGAAAGCGGATCACCTTGTCGTAATCCAAATGATGGTCTAAAGGAAACAGATGGTTCGCCATTAATAAGGATTTTGTAAGACACCGTTGAGATGCACTCCCAAATAATATTTTATCAAGAGGTAGGGAAACCAATTTTTTTCATAACTGCCATAAGGAAAGGCCATGAAACGCGATCAAAAGCTTTGTGCATGTCAAGCTTCAAAGCAGCATAAGAGACCGTACCCTTCTTGTTCTTATTAATACAATGCATAATTTCATGTATAATAAGACAACCATCAGACATAAGACGATCAGGGACAAACGCCTGCTGAGTTTCGGAAATAACTGAAGAAATAACCTGCTTGAGGCGGTTAGCCAGACACTTGGATGCAATGCGGTAGATAACATTGCAGAGACTAATAGGACGGTACTGGGAAACCAATTCCGGAGTCTCCACTTTAGGAATAAGAACAATATATGTATTATTCCATTCCTTCAACATAACTCCTGTATTAAGAAACCGAAGAATAGCCATTGTAACAAGCTGACCAACCTCGGGCCAGTAAACCTGGAAAAATTTAGGGGTAATACCATCCGGCCCATGAGACTTTGAGTCGTCCATACTATTGAGAGCACGGACAATTTCACTTTCTGAGAAAGGAACTGATAACAATAAACAGTCTTCCGGACTAAGCGAAGGAACATCAAGAGACGAAAGAAGAGGAGCAATAAAACCTTCAGGAAAGCCAGGATCCTGCGGAGGGGCTGCACATAGTAAATCTTGGAAAAAAGAAGTAATCTCCAAAACAATCCTCTCATTAGTATATAACCATTCCCCCGAGCGAGAGCGAATACCAAGAATATGCTGATGTGAAGAGCTTTGCTTGACCCGAGAATATAAGAAACGAGATGGGCTAGGACCTCATTCTTCAACTTTGCACGTTGTAACCAGTAAGCATGTTGTGTCTAAACTAAATTCAACTGAGAAGAGCGAACTTGCTGAAATATTAAAGTCGACTGAACATCTACAACCTGATTGCTATAACCATGTATTTCTTCTTGAATAACTGACCAATTAATACCATGAGAACGACGATGATTTATCACCCATTGCATAATGGAAAACCGAACAGCTGCAAGACGGCGTGATAACACAAACATAGGAGAGCTAGGAACAGATAGTTGCCAAGCAGTGGCAACCAGAAGAGCAATCTCAGGTGAGTTCAAACACCAATTATCAAGACGATAAAGGACGTCTATGGGACTTTGAAGAAGGGAAGAGCCTGAGAATAATTGGAGCATGGTCTGAAACAAGAATAGGTAAATGAAGAACTGAGTCATCCGGGAAGAGTTGTAACCAATCATTATTAGCATATGCCCGGACAAGTCTTTCCATGATAACCTGTGAATCAGATCGATTGTTAAACCATGTAAAAGGAGGCCCAAAAAAAAGGAACATCAAGTAAAGCATTATCCAATCTCCAGGAGGTGAAATCTAATTGACCTCGAATTGAAAGAGATCCACCTAATTTGTCAGAGTGCATTTCAATTTGATTAAAATCACCAATAATTATAAAAGGAGACGAGCCCGAAATTAAATAGTAATCTTATTCCATAATGGTAGTCTACAATCAAAAGCAGGTTCACCATAGATAAACATTACAAACATATCATAATTTGTACATAAAGGATTTACAACCGAACTTATACTACACAAAATAAAGTGAGGGTGCAAACTTATAACATTAATTACAACGGAGTCATCCCAACGTAAAAGAAGACCCCCACTACGGCCTATCGAGTAGACCCCACAAAAATTAGTTAGCCCAAGATGAGATGTCTTAGATGCAGCAGAAGAAACAGAGGTCATAGTTTCTTGCAAAAACAAAATTGACGGATGATACTGATGGATACACCAAAACAAAAAAAGGAATTGTAGGATCATCCGTCTCCCCTAATCCCCTACAATTCCAGCAAAAGGTTGTTATTGATAAACGGGTGGCGAATTAAGGTCCGCCACCAGACTTGCAGCATTAAATTCTTCATCTTTGTGACATGACAAAAAAGAGGAAGTTAGCGAATGAAAATCAAACCCAAAAAGGAAAAACTCATCTGAACGAAGACGCTTTGGAGGCAAGTGGTCCAAAGATGCGATTTCCAGGGTACCGAACGACCTCTTTGCAGGGGTGCTCATTGACAAAGGAACAATGTTAGGAGCCTTTGGACGAACATGCAAAAACAGAGGAATAAAAGAAGGAGCTAAACTCAACGCAGGAACTGTTGAGATTAGTTCATTCTGATAATTTATATCAAGCAAAACGGTCCGATTTGATTGCTTAAAATGTGTTTTACTATGGGTATTAAGATCAAACTTTACCTTTATTTTAAAAACCAAAGTCAGCTCCTTAGAAACTGGTTCCAAAGGAGGCACAAAATCACCAGAAGTAGAAGCGACAGAGTTACGAAAAAGACAACTAACATCAAAAGTCTGCGGTGGAATTGGAGGGTCAGCCAGTCCCAACTGAACAGACTCCTCCATAGATTCTTCAGGTACATGCATCCGAAAAGATGGCACTGGAGGAAGAGAAGCCGAACGAACTGCACTAGAAGATGCATGTGGAGCAGGAGCAGGATAACGCACTACGGGAAAGGATTCCAAGAGGACCTCGCGAGAAAGGTCTTCATGAACTTGAAATTCAGGAGGAGGAGCTGCAGAGTGCTCATTGTCGTTGTCATCATCCGAGCTTGAGCTTGAGCTTGAGAATGAGAAAACAGGAGAATTCCCACCCGAATCCATAGAAACCGGGTCATTAGCAACGGTAAAATCAATAGCCGAATTAAGATACTTGAAGCGTGATGGAAGACCCATTATATCCGTGGAATAAAAAGAGGTACCAGGTGGACCATGAAGAACAGTCAAACCCCAAGATGCGAGCTCATCCAAACGGGCGCGAATAGAGCGTGCACCAACCGACTTACTGCACGGATGAAAAGAAACACGATGTCCGACCTGGCCACATGTCTTACAAAACCGAAAAATGCCTTCATAAGAGAAGTCAATCCATTGATGATCCATTTCATTTAAAGACAGATAGCAACCTGGGATAAGAGGCTTTGAGAGATCAACCAAGACCTTGACACGAACAAAGTTTCGTGGAGGGAGCAAAGAAGGAAATCATTCCTCCTCGCAAATATCCCCAACATGGGCCAATAGAAACGCTGCAACAGAAGTGTTCATCAAGTGGAAAGGTAGGTTTTTTACACGAACCCAAATTGGAACGATATTAAAAAGCAGGTTGTCTGGGATAGAAGTAGTTGAAATAGGACAAAAAATCAGCAAGCTGCCTTCGAAATTAACCGTCTGCCTATCGCGAAAGTAAGAGTAATCTTGAGCGGAAGAAAAGGAAAAAGATAGTAAGGTTCAAAGCGACGAACCGACAAGGTTCCGTTCAATTTCCATTGAACATTAACAATCTCCAAGATGCGATCTATAGCAAGAAACCGTTGATCATGGAGCTTACCCAGAAGCGTCAAAGACGCATCAATTCCCGTAAAATCTACACGTAAGTGAGGAGGAACCTGCAAATTGACGCCGGCACGGCAAGGGGCAGTGTAAGAAGATGAAGCCATTAAAAAGATGTTTTTGAGAGATTTAATTAGACGATTGTACTGGGATTCGAAGGAAAAGAAGCTATATAAATAGACAGAGCAAAACATGCAACAGGATAGGTGGCAGAAGAGGAAGCAGAAAAAGACACATAAGGAGGCTAGTGAAGGAGGTTAGGCAGGCTAAAAGGACGAGAAGAAGGGAGGTAGGCAGGATTGAAGGTAGTGGGTAGGTTAGGCAGGTGGATAAGACGGCGCTAGGTTTTTGAAGACATGAAAAAAGGGAAACTCTCATAGAGAGGAAACTCTAGAAATAGAGGCCTTCTATTATGAGTAATATTGTTATGGATGTGTTATTGTAAAAACTCTACCTTTGAATATTTGATTGCCTTATCCATTGTCAGTCAAATAGCTTTCGCAAAACACATTTCACCTCCTCTAATCGCCTTGCCTTTGTAAATAAAAAGTTCCCAAATCGAAAGCAAACCCTAGAAAATCAACAATGTCAATCATATTACTGTTACATGTCTGTTAAAATGGCGCCACTTTTTTGAATTACCGTTAAACCCATCAACTACCTCCTCCATGTCTTCATCACCCTTATTCATATCCCAATCCTTCCCGCCGCTGCAATATCCACCACTCACTTCTCCTTCCTCCTGCGCCCGCCCGCCACCTGAAAGACTCGTGTTTTTGCTCGATAAATGCCGAAATCTCACCCAAATCCTCCAAATTCATGCTGTAATTCTACGTCACGGGCATGAAAACAATTCCATTTTGAGTTTTAAGCTCCAGAAATCGTATTCATCAGTTGGCCACCTTGATCGTTCTTTCACTCTTTTTCGACGAACGGAGGATCCTAATGTCTTCCTCTATACTGATATAATTAATGCTTGTTCTTCCCGTGGGTTTCGTTTCGAGGCTCTTGAGTTATATGTTCAGATGTTGACTCAAGGGGTTGAACCAAATGTGTATACTTTTTCGTCTTTGTTAAAATCATGCTTGATTAAAGATGGGATTTTGCTGCATTCTCAAGCGATTAAGTTTGGATTTGATGGGGATTTGTTTGTTAGAACCGGGCTGTTGGATTTGTATGCGAAAGGCGGGGATGTGGTCTCTGCACGCAACCTGTTTGATACAATGCCTGAGAGAAGTTTGATCTCACTGACGGCCATGCTTACTTGTTATGCTAAGTATGGGGAGCTTGATGAGGCTAGGGCGTTATTTGATCGGATTGAGGAGAAAGACGTGGTTTGTTGGAATGTAATGATTGATGGGTATGCTCAAAATGGAAGGCCTAATGATACATTGTTGCTTTTTCGACAAATGCTCAAGGCGAAATTAAGGCCTAATGAAATCACCATATTGTCAGTACTATCTGCTTGTGGGCAACTTGGGGCACTTGAATTAGCTAAATGGGTTCATTCATACATCATCAATAATGGGGTTCGAGTTAACGTCCATGTGGGCACGGCTTTGATTGATATGTATGGTAAATGTGGCAGTTTGGAGGATGCTAGGCTTGTTTTTGAGGGTATTTCAGGGAAGGATGTTGTCACTTGGAATTCGATGATAGGAAGCTATGCAATGCATGGTTTTAGCAAAGAGGCATTGAAGCTATTTGACGAGATGTGTAGTTTGGGATTTTGCCCTACCGATATTACTTTCATCGGTGTCCTCAATGCTTGTGCTCATGGCGGGATGGTGTCCGAGGGGAAGAAACTTTTTGCTTTAATGAGAGACACTTACAATCTCAAGCCTAAGGTTGAGCATTATGGATGTATGGTAAATCTCCTAGGGCGTGCAGGGCATTTGGATGAAGCTTATGAACTCATTAAGGGGATGAACGTTGATCCTGATTCAATACTCTTAGGGACGCTGCTTAGTGCTTGTCGGCTTCATGGAAATATCGGCCTAGGAGAAGAAATTGCCAACCTTCTTATTAGTAGAGATCTTGCCACTGATGGGACATTCGTTCTTCTCTCTAATTTGTATGCTAGTGCAGGCGATTGGGATGGTGTCGCTAGAGTGAGAGCAATAATGAAAGATAAGGGTATAAGAAAAGAGCCGGGTTGTAGCTCCATTGAGGTAAATAATAAGGTACATGAGTTCCTAGCAGGGGATTTGAGACATCCAAAGAGCAAAGAAATCTATGTGAAGCTTGAAGAGATTGAGAAAAGACTGAAAGCTCATGGGTACTCCCCGCAGATAGACACGGTACTACATGACGTGGGCGACCGAGAGAAAGAGCAGTCTCTAGGGGTGCACAGTGAGAGGCTTGCCATTGCCTTCGGACTAATTAGCACCACCCCAAACACTACTATTAAGATAGTGAAGAACTTGCGTGTATGTTCAGATTGTCACACTGTTACCAAGCTGATCTCGGAAATCACTGGGCGGAGAATTGTTGTGAGGGATCGAAATCGATTCCATCACTTCGATAATGGTACTTGTTCTTGTGGGGACTATTGGTAGTTGGAAATGGCAGTCAGTTTGCTCTCAAGTTATTGCCCATAAAGAGATTTGAGCACCCATTTGCCAGAAACAGGGGCATTGATTAAATCTTGCTTTCGATTCTGTCCAGTTGTATTCTCGGAAGAATTACAATTGTATTCAAATTCACATTTATTATACAGTATATGTATTTTGTTTGTGTAAAGTTGGTTACAAAGGCAGCAGCAGACAGGTTTGAGACTCATAAATGTCATCCTTGGCAGATTTACATCCATCATATTTGAGCTTTTGTCCTTGGAGCAACCAAACCAACCAGATATTTAACTCATAGACCCAGACTCACAATGGAGCGCAAAATTGATGTTTCAGAAATTACACGGGAAAAAAAATTAACTGCAGTAAGCTGTACAAGTTAACAATACTCAACTCTACTGTAATTACAAGGCCTAGAATAGATGAGGGCTGACTACTAAACCTACAGTCCTATAGCGAAGCTATTCACTACCCAACAGCTAGGAATGAGTTGTAATAACATTACACGCTAATGTAAACAAAATGTGCAGCCTGATATATATGTTTTAATGAATAGCTCTAAGCTCCTCTAACTATTACATTCTGAAATCCAGGACGCATACAGTGTTGTTGGCAAAACAGGCTGCGATTTTGTCGCCGTCCTTGTTCCAACAGACTTCAAATATGCCTCCGTTGCCAGAGTATGTCTTGACAATTTTCCCTTCTTTCAAGGACCACACATGCAAAGACCTATCAAATGATCCACTAGCAAGGTATTCACCATTAGGGCTGAATGCAACTGAGTACACAGCTTCCCTGCACACAGAACAACTCCTGGCTTTGTTGAAGTGTTTGCAGAATTTTTAAATCATTAAAAAAAAACATCTATTGACATTATCCACCTTGAACTTTCATGGTCAAGCGTGTGACATTGACCAACATTTTCTCAGCCATTGATTTCTTAAGTTTACTTTTTGCACAAATATTAACGAGGTCAAAACAAGTGGGGTAGGCTATGTTACTCGGACTCGGGTACGGGTGTCGGACACGGGTACGGATCCGAGTGTCGGGTACTCCGAGGTTAGAAATAACTGACACGGGGACACTGTCCAAAAATCAGACACGGGTACGGGGACATGTCGATTTCTTTTTTTTTTTTGTTACTGATGGAAATAAAAGTGTTTGTAAGTGGTACTTATATTAAAATTTTGGTGAGAAGCAAGTCAAAAGTCTAAACAAAATTAGATAAAATGTCAAAACCCACTATCATTATTGCCCCACTTGCCATTCTCTCTCCAATCCCTACTTAAAAGGAAAACATGCCACCTAAAGATAAGGCCCACGTTATGTTTAGTTTAGATAAAAACCAGAAATCAAAGGCCCACTTGTAAAACAATTAAACCAAAGCCCAATGTAAATGTAAACCCTAACGATGAGACACCACCTGCCGCCTTACTGCACATTCCACCAACCACCACACCATCGCAGCATTCTAAAGGTAAGATATTTTCGTTCCGTCAACTACTTGACTAAAATCGCCATGTCGGCCTGTCGGTTGCCGGATCCGGTACGGATTCCGTACCGGGATCAGTGTCGGGTCGGGTCGACACCGGTACTGCTCGGAATCTGCCGTGTCGAAGCTACATAGGGGGTAGGGGGGCATTTGATTGCCTCCAAAGCAAGTGGGTAGGTATCATAGCCATTTAGGAAGGTTGTAACTTGTAAGTGACTAAAAAATAGAAATGTAAAAAATCAAATGGAACGGCCCAAAATGGAATACGTAAAAAACTCAATGGAACGAAGGAAGTATCAGTTTACAATGTACTTTACCAAGGCTGCCTTACATACGAATTTGTGATGTGACTAATTGTTTAAATTAACAGTGTCATTACCAATATCTGGATAAGTACAAGGCGGAGAGTCAGGCACGTCTATTCTATGAAAAAATATTTTTTTGCACATAAAATAAGGCGTCGAAGTGTTGAGCAGTATCAGAATGTGAGGAAGGGAGGGGGGGGTCGTCAAATACACAGCTCATATGAAAGAACAAAAATAAACATGATTTACCATGTCACATACCTATGACCATTCAAGCTGTGCACTAGTTTTCCTTGCTCTACATCCCATATCTTTACTGTTGAGTCAAATGACGCACTGAAAAACAAAGTCATATTAGTCTTGATAAACAAATATTAGCAATACTGGTACGTAGGGGAAAAGGTACACAAAACAATGCATTCACAGCCTCACTAAAGAGATACATAGAGAAAAAGGAACACACAACAGTAAATTCACAACCTTATTAATGATGGCTAGAAATAAGTTTCAGAATTAAGAAGTCATTCAGATACCAGATGCGTGGGAGCTTCGGATTTATCCTGTTTCCTAAGCTAGTTATTTATTGTTACATTCTACATAGGATTACAATAATTGTGGCTTCATGGGAAAAAAAAATGCATCTAGTTTCCGCTTTCTTCCCACTAAACAGCAAATTTGATCCGAAATTCAGAATTGGCAGGCTCTGAAGGTCTCAGCCGGGTTGTATATTTTATAAATACGAATACCAGTCAATGACAAAAGCGGATTGCTGAGTTGTGTGCTTACATTTACATAAAGTATCAGGATAAAAGAAAATACCTTGCAAGAACCAACTGGTGGTTGGGATTGCTTGTCCCGGGACCTGTAGGGCTCCACCTGATAGTATATATTTCCTGCAGTTACATGCAATATTTTCTATAATTCATAACAGCATCAAACCTAGGGTACGAATAAAAAATGAAGAAACGGGAAGAGACCCAAATCAAACCTTCAAATGCTCTTTTAGATCATGGACATAACTGTCTTGCCTCATACTCCATATCTGTGCAAAAATTTCAACTTTATAATAACAAAAGAAGACAGAGTAATGATTGCTGTAATACCTCTATAAGCTAAAAAGGACAAAAAGCAGGTGCAAAATATGATAACTAAATCAAGTTAGCGTACACACTACACAATGATGGAAAAGAGTTGGAAATGTAGACAAAAAAGGTAATCAAACTTGATGCCTCGCCTTTTGTTCTCAGACTTCTCTGACAAGGATGAGTATTGACGTGATATGAGTGATAAACTAGCATTACTTAAGAGCCAAGAACTTCATCTGCTTGGATTTCAAACCAAAAACAATCTCAACAACGGAGAGATCTTCCTCCACAAAATTAGCTCTAGGGAAGTAAAAAGAACTCTCGGGTCAGGGAAGTAGGCCAAGTAGCTAGTTATGTAACACATGTGTCCGATGCAAATTTTAAAGCGAAAAGAGATCCTAACAACGTAATGCATTGGACGAATGACTTTAGGAATATGAACAGTCAATATTTCACAAAAAAGAACTAACAATCTAGAGCAATATAAATTAGTAAACCTTGGCAGTGTTATCGTCTGAGCAAGATGCCAATAAAGTCCCAGTTGGGTCCCATTTGACACAGTTCACTTCACCCTGAAATTAGAAAAGCAAAACTGCGAGGTTCTTAATTGCGCTTAAAACCTGTGTAAATGAAGAAGAAAATTCTTTTAAACTAAACCACTCAACATCTAGCAGGATAGAACGAAATTAACCGTCAGCTCCCCCAGCCATGGGGGTAAACAACAATTCCAAATACTAAATTCAACTGTAGGGTTGATTGGAAAACCACTAAGAGTGATATCTCTTTAGGTTCAGGTTAATTGTTCTCATGGTGTTGCCCTTTGGAAATATTATAATAGCCAACAGTGAGTTACTGGGAGGCGCTATAGTTTTGTTTTCGCATGACATATGGTGTCTGAGATCCCCCTTTAAAAAAAATGTTTGTGAACTCCTTAAATCTGCTTCCTGCTGATTCGTTGGGATGTCTTTTTTTTTTCGAGAAAACACTCATAACTGTTGGGATTTTGTTTCGTAAAGGTTGGTCAAAAAAGGGTGTGACAAATAAACACTATGATTATGTTGCATGATAAACCAGGATCTTTATTTAGATTACTAATTGGGGCAAGAACTGTAAACAATTATATCTAAATGACAAACTTGTAGCTTTCAGTAGCACTGAAAACCAGATACGTGCACAACAGACCAAAAAATCCCTTCTTTCAGTTGTATACAGTCAATTCATTACCTTTAAAGACAAGAAAGTTAACGAACATGATACTTCTACCGCAAATTTCATAAACACTTAACTGATGGATACATAAGATCACATACCAAAGGCCTTCTGTTGAATAGTGTTCCATTAACAGAAAAACAAACCTGATGGCCAGCAAATGTTTTGATGGGATTGTTCTCCCCGATTTTACAAACATATATCATGTTATCTGTAGAGCTTGTCGCAAATGAAACATTGTTTCGCCAATCAACATCCAAAGTTGGACCTACAAAAACACAACAGTGACAACACTTCATTTAAATCTGAAACTATATCTTGGAAGCTGCATGATCGAAAATAATCCTTATTGTCAATGTCTAGAAAAGCACCTGTATGAAATTCAAACTGCTGTTTTGGTTCTTCTGCCTTCACATCCCACACAATGGCTGTTTTGTCACAGCTCCCAGTAAGAAGATAATCCCCTTTCCTGTTCCACTTCAGAGAAAATATTGGTCCTTTGTGTCTAGTTAAAGTACTCTTCAATTCACCTGAATCGATCAGAAGAAGGCCGAAACCCAAACCATGAACAATTCATCCAATGATTACAGCTTATTTATGCCTAGTTCTTTTTGAAGATCAGAGACAAGTCAGACAACAAAACACATACAATCACGCTTATACTCTGTGCTCATTTATGTTTACATTGGAGAAACTAGTTTATTTGTATTCATTTGAAGTTGCAACCACTCAAGATTTACCTGGTTCACACCCAATCTATGTTACTCCAACTCGCATGCAAGTGTCAGACACAGCAAGGTGCCAAAGTGTTGAATACGGCTATTTTGTGCGAGGTTTTCAATTTTATAGTATATAATGAAGTGCTCAAGTGTCTTGTAGAGTGTCCGAGTGTCGGACACGTAACACGCAACCAAAGTGAAGAGTCGGAGTAAAATAGCACCAAATCAGTACGACATGCAATTACACTAAACACAATTTTAAAACTAGGGTGAAAAAGGCACTCCAACATCACAGCAGTGTTGAACGGTGAACTGTAAATAGCTAAAAAGTGTATGTCTGCTTTTATGTGTAAAAGAAAACCAAGAGCAATCAATAGACATACCATTTGTGCTCCAAATTCTTGCCTGGCCATCATAAGACCCTGTTGCAAGAAGAGTACCTTCTCCCTGTGAAGAAACCAGCAGAAAGTTTAAAAAGAGATAATGCGTGTGAGCGAATAGGAGCTAAGCCTAATAAAGAGAACAAATTGCTCACTCTTGTCCATAATTTACACATTATCATCAAATAACAGCCGCATCTAAATGAATTTAAAAGATTAAAATTTCATGTCTATTTTCCCAGCCCAGTGGGCTTATGTGTACAAGCATGGATCTTAGCATGTATTGAAGAATGTATATCAGGATGTAAATCATGCAGAAGATGACAAAGATCACTATGCACCTATGGCTAAATTAATCTAGATAAACTCACATTCCAATCAAGTGTAGTGACATCCTTGCTTTTCTCGTTTGTCTTCCCCTTAACATGCTTCAACACCACGTCAGCAGATCCATTTTGTGAAGTAGAACTAGAACCTTTGTCAGAAATTGTCCATATTCGGGCTGTGGAATCTCCAGAACTGTGGCACAAAATATAAAATCAAACTACAGACAGAATAATAGCAATCATCTGTATCATCACGAGTAACATGAAACGATAACTTGCATACATATTAGTACACTAACGCTATGAAAACTTACTAACACAGCAGACAGAAACTACAAATATACCTATGGCTGGACTAAACTAAGTGGCCTGTGAAACTAAAATTCATACTCCCTCCGTCCCGGTCATTTGTTTACCTTTGGTTTTGGCACAAAGACTAAGGAAAGAGGAGGGGCCAATTATTAGAAGACAAGTGGACCAAATTGAGTGTGGAGGATCAAATTACTCATCAAAGGCATTCCTAAAATAGAAAGGTAAATAATTGACTGAGACACCCCAAAATGGAATAAGTAAACAAATGACCGGGACGGAGGGAGTATATTATAATTTATATCAAAGAAATATGCTCGAAAACTAGTAACTAGTAACAAATATATAAAAACCTTATGCTGGGGTCCCTCTAAAGAGACATAGGGAGACCGAGCTGTTGGCTTTACAGGTAAATAAAAAACAACATCGAAATTTGCATTCTGTATCAATCTATCAGAATTGCTGCACAAAATCTCAAGTTTTGGACTTTTGGACTCAAAGCTACAAAGTTCAAATTACGAGACCAACAAGTTACCAAAAAGTTCGTAAGAAGGCTGAAGATCTCATTATCTATGAAGCAGATAGATGAATAAAAACATTATCCAATATGAATAGAGCTAGACCATTAGATTGGTATGTCGTCGCCCACAAACCATTAAGTTGCACCAAGTACTTACCCAGAAGCAAGGAGTGATCCTGAAGGGCTCCACGCACAAGCACAAACCTAGACAGAAAGATCTCATCTCACTACTTTTTAATTACAAGGAAAAGTCAAATTCAAACTGGGAAGGCCGTTAAAAAAACAGTATGAATGAGAGAGGAATGACAAACACCTCAGATAAGTGCCCCTCCAAAATGGTGACATCAGAACTAGAAATTTCACGCTCCACTAACATTGTTGAAGGACAGATATCCATTGGCTCAGGATCTGTGATAGCATCTTATTAGTTTCAAGTCACGTGACTAATAAAAGAGGCATTTAAGAATCTAGAACAGAAAGTGTGGTAACTGCAGACAAGTAACAACAACTAAACTACAGAGTCAGCCAGTCATACCGGACCATTTAGGGAGATATTAAACCAAGAGAAGGTTCAAAAACATGTCCTCACACAGTTTGAACCTTTTAAACCATGTCAACACACAGTTTAAACCTTTTAAATCATGTCATTGCACAGTTTGAACTTTTAACATAGAAGGGTTTTATTTTGTGAAAAAATACCATTCACTGACCTTGTTTTTTTTAAGACTACCTTTAGGTTTTTTTTCTTGTTTTTTTGCTACCTTTTGTTAAAAAAAGAGAACTACCAAACTATGAATTCCGGCCACTTGGGTTAAGTTCCAGCATTGACCAAGAGGTGGCACATAACTCTCTTTTGTTTATAGCAGGGTTACCGAATTCATAATACGCCCGATTCGAGTTCGCAATTCGCTCAAAATAGGGAATCCATTACGCAAAGTATTACGAAGAAAAGCAATTCGCGAATTCATAACTACTAATACGCTCATTTACTTGTTGATAAAAAAAATGGTTCATTTTCATAAAGACGCGCATTACAAAACACAAAACCATATTGAGGTGGTGGTGGCCCAATTACAAGTTAGACTTCTTTAAAAGTTCTTCACACTATACTTTTAATATTCAATTTCTAAACAGTGGAGTATATTATGAATAATATTTGAATTATATGAAGCGAAAATGTAAGTCTATCCAATTCGCTGTTTTTTTTATACCTAGTTCACAAATTAGAGAGTATTAATTCGCAAACGAATTGCGAATTGATACGCGCGTAACAATTCGCGATTCGCACCCTTCCAGAGCAAATTGGTAACCCTGGTTTATAACACTTTTCCACCCTTTGGGCACTATTCTACTAAACCCTAGTGAAAATGAAATGAAAAACTCAAATAAGCATGGTGGGAAGATAAATACGTAACAATCAAAACATACAGTGTAAACAAAAAGAGTCACGTGTCACCTCTTGGTCAATGCCGGAAACTTGGCCAAAGTGGCGTAGTTTTTAACCCAAAAAAAAAAAGGTAGCAAAAAGAAAGGAAAAAAGTCTTTCACAAAGTGTGGTTATAAAAGGTAGTCTAACAAAGCTAAGAAAATTAGTCTGTCATCCAAAATGTGGTTAAAAGGGCAGAAGTCAAACTAATATACTTAGTGGCAAACGTATGCAGAAAAACATTTCACAGAGAATAGTTAAAGAACGCAGAAGCAGTTGTTTATTAATCTATATTTAGGTTGGGGAAGAAACAAAAGGTTACCCAGGTGATAAAAGTTTTTTTCCAAGACAGAAAAAACAATCAACAAAAACAGAAATTACCAGGACAAGCACCACTATCTTCATGATTGACAGTAGATTTTTCTTCTTGCTCAACAACTTTTACTTTCTCGGATGGACCATCATGCGACTTAGCTCTTTCCTCTCTCTCTTTACCAACTTTATCATCCCCCTCTTTACCAGTTTTATCATCCCTCTCTTTCCCAAGTTTTTCTTCCTTCTCCTTCACAGGTTTTTCCTCCTTCTCCTTGCCAGACTTTTCCTCTTTCTCTTTCACAGGTCTTGGCTCCCTATCCTTAGCAGCTTTTACCTCCCTCTCTTTAGGAGGGTGTTCATCCCCTCTCCCCATCTTTTCATCCTTCTCTTTCCGAGCTTTATCATCCCTCTCTTTCCCAGCTTTGCCTTCCCTCTCTTTACCAGATTTTTCACCCCTCTCCCTCCCACCCTTTTCATCCTTCTCTGTCCCAGACTTTTCATCTTTCTCTTTCCTCTCACCATCCTTGACATGATCTTTCTCCCTATCCAGTCTCCTGTTGTCTCTTCCCTTTTTCCTTTCACGATCACGCTCCTTCTCTGATTCCTTTTCTCTGTCCTTCCTCAAACTTTTCCGCTTCTCTTTAACCATTCGTTGCAACTCATTTACATCCTTTGTGATAAGATCCATGGGCTGTATGAATGAAAAATCTTCATCAACATCAGCATCACTCTGCCACAATTGAAGCAAACAGGAGCTGAAATCAAATTCAAAAGTATGTTAAGTACCATAAAGACCAAGAAAAAAGGGGTCGAAAAGATTGCCAACATTATTCAAGTTAGCTTCCATTTCCAAGTACTGGAGTCCTTTCTGTACAAAGGTAATTAGAGCACCAGGAGGAACCAAATTGCCATCAATTGGGCACTTATTAATGCCTGCCTCGTAGCCTAAAGCAAAAGCTGCATGTGTAAACCCTGCAGTGGAAGCGAGATGCATGAGAAGATTGTATTAGCATTACATGGTGAAAGTATATGCTGCTATGTTACATTTCTAAAGCGTGAAACTGTATGGAAGAACAAGGTAGAGTCAGATAGCGATGGTAAACTTTAATATACAAAATTGATATACAAGACGAATGTTTGACTTGCTACTCGTTACTGGACAAAAAAGATCATTATCAGCACCATTTTGTAGTCAGTTCAGTTCTCAAAATCGATAAAATCTTGCCTAATTTACTCATCTGCACTTGAGACACGTATCAATTTAAACCCTCAAACAATTTGCAAGCTTCACCCCTTCAATCATGTAAAACGTAAATCTTAACAAAGATATCCTCTTTCTTCCCTTCTCACCATCAGTGTACAATAACAACGCTGCTTTTGGCCTTTCATAAGCCTACAAAACCTGAAGCTCAAATGAAGATTTAAGGGTTCTAAGAAAAACATTGCAAACTTAAATCATATCAGCATATTGCTATATCCCCTTTCTTTCCTTATCACTATTAGCAGACACTAACAAAGCTGTTTTTGCCGTTTAAAAGCCTACTCAGCCTGAAACTTTAACGAAGATTTAGGGCTTCTTAGAAAAGCACCACCACAATGCCTCAAAGAGCACCCACAAAATTCAGGGTAAGGAGGTCTACGTATGGAGCCTTATCCCTGTGTTGCGAACACAAATTGAAAATTGCATTGAATGATTGTAACTATACAATAAAAGAAGTGCGGTAAGTTTAGTGAGTCATTTTTCTTTACTCCATGGCCTCCATCATATTCCACAACCCAAGAACAGTGAGTTGTTCGCTCCATTGGAAATGACTATAAGATGCACCCTAAACTAGTGCTTAATTGGTGAAATAAGTTGGTAAAGAGAATGTCAGTCTTACATAGAGAAGAAATATCATGGTTCTAAGAGCATGGTACAACAATCTAACACATATGTTTGTATGATATGGTCACCCACCATAAAGCCATCTCTTCATCATCATCAACTACCAGAGCAGAGCAGTGTGAACGATATCCTTTATCAAATTGACTAATAAATTGTTTGTCAAAATTTTTGACGCAGTTTCATAGACAGCCAAATGATTCACAGAAACTCAGGTTCTAGCTATCGTGCACAGCTTTCCACAACCCCTGCCACCCTCAATTTTCTCTTTTCACCAAAATCCTCGACTCACAGAAAGATACAAACAAGAACTTCATCTAACAGTGTAAGCAACTTTGTAATAATGAAAAAAATACCCGTATTCGATTGAAAATTACAGAGAAAACCCGATCATTATCAAAACGAAAATACAAAGCACGTTAATATATGTATTAAGGCAAGCAACTCATAATGAGTATCAGCACTCTCTAAACTGCCAACAGATGATGATTCGAGGATTATGTTGCCACATGACATACTGTAATTAATTATCTAGATCAACCTAACACGGCGTTTTGGATATAAACAGTTGGCTCGCAACTGCTGAACATAATTTTTGATTTCGAGTAGTTCCTGAATACAGCTTACTGCAGGCTCCGACCTATTTTCCAATCTTCTACTCCGTAAAATTCTAACCAATCAAATATGAAGGGGATCAAATTACATCCCAAAGCGGCGTCAATGAAACCATAACATCGAAGAATAAAGTGTAATTACTATGATTCATTGTATCATACTCTTCCTATTCCTAATACGTAAATCAAAACCGGCAACAAAAAAACGAACGAAACCCTAGTTTTGAGTGTGCAAACATATGCGTACATGAACGGTAACATAAATACATACAGAAATCATGTAAATCTTACAGCCAAAATTATTCCAGATACGGTGACTAAATGTAAATTAAATATAAAAAATCAATCGACGGAGAAAATAATTGGGAAATAGAAGGGGAAATAGGAACGAAAAAGAATTAAAAAGAGAGAGAGACCTGATTCTTGGAGGTAGCGGAAAACGAGGAAGTTCAATTCAACGGAAGTAATGGAAGCCATGGCTACAAAAGCTCCGGGGAGTGACGAATCTCAAACACTCATACTATTCCGAGGAGTTGTTTATTTATTCAAGGAGGTTCAGAATACAAGGATTTACGAGATGATATGGTAAGACTCTACCACTTTATTTCTTACCTATACACGGCTGTATGCCCCGGGCCTCGTGGCTTTTCAAACTCCTTCGCCAATTTAAAAAAAAAAAAAAAAAAAAAAAAATAATAATAATAATAATAATAATAATAATAATAATAATAATAAGGGTTTTTCTATCATGAGCATATGATAAGGGGCCAATTAAGTAAATAATTACATCAATATATTATAAGATTTTGAATAGTGAACTCATAACTACTGTGCTTAGAGAATTAATGGTGTATATTTTCTTAATTGGCTCCTTATCATGTGCCCATTGAGACATGATAGAAAAAACTTTGGCAGTAATATCATCATTTTTTTTTGTCTATATAGTAGCCTTATGTTTTTTGAATCTCTACCCTTACACTTTTCAAAACTTCTATACTTCTAAGGTACCTCTAACATTTGTTATTAACCATTAGGCGTGACCTTACTCATTATTTTCCGTCAAATATGTCTATTAAACGAAGATTAGGTTGCTTATGTGGCATTGTTATTACTTCCCTCCATTTTACATTCATTTTCCTCCAAATTATCGCAATTAAAAACTCCCTTACTCTCCTGCCTTTTCCGTACTCTTTCCCTCTTTTTTACCTTATTCTTTGTTCTTTGTTCATCCTCTTCTCTCTCATGCCTTAATCCTTCTTCTTAACAAATAATTCATCTAACAACCCAACAATTATACAAAACCCAATTAAAGTAACAACATGGAGTAGATACCCAGTATATGTTGATTTCCCAACAAACACCCGATGATTATCGGACTACAACATGCTTAGGAATCGATACGTTTAATCGACAGTTTTGAATAACTATACGTCGGAAAACTCAAAACGATTTCGAAAACAAAACACTTTCAAACTTTTCAAAAGTACTTGGAGTGTTTTATGCACGACGATGGGGTCGCAATTAGGGGTGAACAAAAAGTGGTCCTGGCCGTAGGACCGACCGGACCGGCCCGTCCGGTCCAGTCACACGGATACAAAACCGACTCAAAAAAATATGGTGACCGGTCTCCGGTCCGGTCCGGTCCGGTCCACATAAAAAAATAAAATTAAATTGCCTTATAAATTAGTACCGGTCCGGTCCAAACCGGAAAAACCGGACCTAAAGGGTTTCGGTCCGGTGCGGTCCGGTCCCTTTTAACCGTCAAATGTGGTTATCCGGTCCGTTCAAACACAAAAAAAGTCAACATCAAAATTCAAATCCCGCTTCAAACCGAGTCAAACACAAAAAAACAAACATCACAAAGCTTCCATGTTAAGTATATGATACGTGCATTTTATATAGTCTCTGTGAGCCTCTTATGCATGTACTTCTATGCAATTCCCGTAGTTTTAGGCTACGAAATGCCCCGAATATTCTACTTTGGTTCGTTTGGCTTTAATTGCAGGAATGGACCTGAAAGAAGCAAAACTGAGCTTGGAACTGTCCCTTTAACTTGCATTTAGGAGATGAGTGGATTTGGAGCGGAAATGTTGCTGCCTTGGAATGCGTGAAGTCATCTCGGAAGTAATTTGACGTTCAAATGAGCTGGCTAAGTCGAAGATGGCTCGATCGAAGACTTTTCATGACCTAGTCTATTCGATCGAGCAGTTTGGCTAATGAGAAGACCTCGATCAAATACTTATTGTGTTCGATCAAGAGGTGTTAAAATGGTGGTACTCGATCGAGTAGTCTTTTCACTCGATCGAGGTGTTTTTGCGAGATGTTGTTCGATCGAGCGGTTTCAATCTGTTCGATCGAGTAACTTGCTATCTGACGCAAGATTTTCTTGCGAGAACTTATTAACTTAATATCTTATTTAGGTAAAAATAAATATCTCTCCTATAAATAGGAGAGACTTAATTAGGTTTTAGGGAGTTCTCTTTGACCCTTTCATTTAGTTTGGACGTTACTTGTGCTTTTCCCAATTCCGGGTCTCAACTTCTGTGATTCCTTACTCTCTTACTATTGTCATTTAATTTACGCTATTTCTTCCTTGCCATCTTTATATTATGTTTATTGTTCCTTTATCTTTCGTTCTTGCTTTATTTACCGTTATGAGTAGCTAATCCCTTAATGCTAGGATTAGGGGAGCCATGATAGTAAAATAATGATGCTTTAATTGGTTTAGGAGGTTCTTGTTGTGAGAATTGTTTGATAGCAATATAACTGTAATTATTAGGTTGAATGCATGCAACTGGAGTAATTAAACTGGTTAAATTCAGACCTAGATCGAAATATTGGAATGAATAGACATGTTATGGACAATAGACTACACTAATGAGGGTAAAAGCTAAGTTAGTAGTATTTTAGGGCGGATAGAGGACCGAGAGGACCTTTCCACTACCCTTCTCACATCAGACTGACTGACCTACCTTTAGCTGATTTGTGTATTATCATGGTGAACCGACATCCTGACATCTCTCTCTTTTTATTTGATCTCAATTCTCTTCAGTCTTCACTCTCGCTATTTTAGCTTGTTAGTCTAGTTTAAACAACTCAAACCTCCCGTTTTGCGATCGTAGATAGACTAAATAACGAGTAGATAGTGACCGCCTCCATGTGGAGTACGATACCCGACTTGCCTCTGCTGCATTAGTTAGAGCCCGTTGGTTTTATTTTTGATAGGGTTGCGACAGCCGTGTCAAATTTTGGCGCCGTTGCCGGTGAGGCAACTATTTTATTTACTTGTTCTATTTTTGTCTGTCTTTAGCCTAAAGGAATTTATTCCTTGAGGCAGTTTTATCTTTTCTTCTAGTGTTGTTTTGATAGGTCCTACAGGTCCTACCTAGACAGGTTTCTAGAAGAAAGATCGTCAAAGGGAAGGCTTGAGTACCTTTGACTCTTCTGCCAAGATGTCTAGCATCTCCAGGATTATAGCACAATTTGAAACTCAGAATGCAAGATCTGACAAGCTGGAGAGTAGAAACTCTTGGGGTAGTCCACCTCAGTTCCATACTACGGTACAATAGGTGGTCTACTGTGAGAGATGTGGTGCTGCGGGGCACAATGCTGTTATTTGTTTGGCAGAGAACGACGAAGTCTATGCGTTTAAGCAGCATAGACAAGCTAGTCATTCCTTTGCATATGTGCCGCGACATCCGCTTCAGCAACGAGGCTATCAAAAGCCTCAATTTGTTTGGCCACCGCAACAACAGACCCCTCCTCTTGATAAACAGAAAGAAGAAATTGCTGAATTGACATCTATAGTGAAGGCACTTGCGCTGCAAACGCAAGAGATTATGCAAGCTAAAGATGCCGTTATCGAGCTACTTGGGACTCATTTGGCTCGAGTAATTGTCGAGCGAACTTTCAGGCAACCTGAGACGGTTTGTGCTGTTCATACCAGGAGCAGTCTTCCCTATGAAGGACTTGAGCTGCCTATTGCAAATCTTGAATTTTCAGACCCGGAAGTTGCAGCAACTGTTCAGGGGAAGGCGTTGTTTGACGGAAAAGCAGAAAAATCACGGGAACTACTCGATCGACCAATTTCTTATGGTCGATCGAGTGAATTTGATGAAGGAACATTCGATCGAGGAGAAAAAGGTGCTCGATCGAGCACTGCAGAAAACAGGGCTCTCGATCGAGTAACCCAAAGTGCTCGATCGACTAATATTGCTGAGGAAAGTCCTCGATCGAGAGGAACTGTTACTCGATCGAGTAACTTTGAAGCTGGGGATGATAAATTATCGTCTAAAACTAATTTAGACGATAATTATGCAATTAAACATAATGCCTATAAGCCCCAAGTTCCATTTCCGGGCCGGCTACGGAGGGCAAAGGAGCAACAACAATTCGGCAGGTTTGTCGATCTTTTGAAAGCTCTTGAAGTTAATGTTCCGTTTGCCGAGATACTTACCCAGGTACCCTCTTACTTTAAATTCATGAAAGAAATTATTTTACGTAAGAGGAATGCAGATAATGTTGAAACGGTGGCTTTGACGGAGGAGTGCTCCGCACTTCTTCAGAATAAGACTCCACCGAAATTGGCTGACCCGGGTAGTTTTTCCATTCCATGTCATATAGGGACTTATTTAATTGACATTGCTTTATGTGAGTTAGGTGCTAGTGTCAGTGTCGTACCATTATCTCTTGCTAAGAGATTGGGTTTGACCAAGTTTCAGTGTACTAGCATGACCGTTCAGATGGCCGGCCGTTCTTTATCATGGCCTTTAGGAGTTTTAGAAGATGTACTTGTTAGGATCGGGAGGTTCTTTATTCCCGTCCACTTTGTTGTCTTAGATATACCCGAGGACACCCGTACCCCTATTATCTTAGGGAGACCATTTTTGCACACTGCTGGTGCAATTATAGATGTCGGGACTAGGACACTTACCTTTCAGGTAGAAGGGGAGGACTTGGTTTTTACCCAGTCTACTGCTATCCCTTCCGTAGAACCCGGTGGGGTTCCTTCTAATCCTTCTGTTGCGTCGCATATTGCTGTCAATTTGACACCTCTGCCCCAGTTTGGGAGCAAGTTGGAGGAATATTTCTCTGTTACTCTTTCTATAGGTCTTGATTGGTTAAAAGACCCAGGAGGCGGGCATGGTGTGTTGAATTTGGAGACTGGGACTGTAAGAATTCATGACCCCGGTGGAGGTTTGGACGAAGCTATACCGCATAAGAAGAAGGTGCGAGAGAAGTCCAAAAGTGGCGAAGATGTTGCCGCCAAGAACCGCTGTTCCTCAGTTGATGCTTTGCTGTGGAGGCCGAAGGTGAAAGTCATGGATGCTGAAGGGAATGCGTTCAGTCAGAAACCTTGTTGTGGGCCATTAATTTTTGTTGGTGGATGAAGAAGAGAAGGTCGAGCTGGGACCTATCTGAAACTAGCGCTGACCGGGAGGCAACCCGGAGTTTAAAACTCTTTTTAGTTGATTTTCAAACATTTCAGTTTTGTTGGACTTGTAATAATTGGTTTTCAGACGATAGACTGGAACGTTTAGGCTTGTTTTGTCAGTTCTATGGGCGTTTATTGCGTGTTTGCAGGTGCCTCAATTGGAGCCTAGGTGTTCGTGCATAGACAACTACTCGATCGAGTACTTTATATTCTCGATCGAGCACCATAGGATGAAGACTTCTCGATCGAGTGACTTTATTCCTTCGATCAAGCTCTTTCGCGGCCATTTCTACTCGATCGAGTACTTTTCTCCTTCGATCGAGTTCGTTGTTTTGATTCGCTTCCAGTGACATTGTTACGAAGCTATTAGCGACCTCCCATGTTGCTGGCCGGTTTGGGGAGGTTCCTACTTCGCGTGTTCTTGTAAGTTTTCTGAAGTTTCACTCTTCTTTTCAGTTTGCATTTCCTTTCCCTATCTTTGGGTACAATGAGGGCATTGTACGGTTTGTTTGGGAGGGTATATGCATCCATATATGTGTCTGCATATTGTTTTTATTGCATTTCTGTTGTCACGTCTAATTTCTGCATGCATTGTTTGTTTAAAATTTCGAAAAATTTAAAATTTCACGTTTATTTTTGCATATAGGTTGAGTCGGAACGGTGGATTTAAATGATGAAATTGCACTACTTTTAGTCCTTTTTGCTTAAGCCTTGCGAAAAAAACTGATATCTTTTAGCTTTGTCTTTTGGCATATCTACGAGTTTATGTTAAAATATAGCTGAACAAATAGACTTGACCTGAAATTTTGGCAACCTACTTATAATTTCTAAATTTTAGAGCCTTAAAACTCGTGTCATTTATGACTAGTTCATGTAGGATTGTGAGTAGTTACTCCTTGCATAGCATGTATCATTAATTTGCACATATATGAAATTCAATTGCTTTTTGCCTACATATATTCGGGTTAGTGGTTGGTGTCACATGCAGGGAGGTGCTTACATTCCCTTTTTCTTTCATTTTTACCCATTTAACTCCACTTTTAGCCAAATTTGCCTTTTGACCCTTAACTACATCCAAATTTAGCCTGCCTTGTCAAGCTAGTTTAGTGATTGTTTTGCGGTGTATAATTGATAGGCTTATCGCGTACCTATGCAAAAATAAATTCCCTAAACACAAGTAAATGTAGTAATAGGGGTCGAACCACAAGGAAACGGGAATTGCGTCGTGAATTGCTATGGGTAGATTTTTATCAAGGTCGACTTCGATTTGGGTTTTGTTTGTTGGTTGATGATTAATAAAAACTATGATGTAAGTTATATAATTAAAAGGAGAGTCTAAGGGGTTCGGGTCACACATGCAAGGGTAAAAATACGATCATGATAAATTCGGTACTAATAACATTGTCAATTGTTTAGGCTTAGAGACACTCATCTTACGATATTAGTGTCAACCATAGACCGGGTCCTAGAGAAACTCTCGTCCATGACTAGGTCGTCCTACTATACATGCTTAGTCTAATTCAATTCCGTGCCTCTCGACTTATAGAACGAATGAACAAACTTAATCAATTGAATAAGGCCTTAAACAAAGATTAAACGTTATGGCACTAGCATGTGATAGAAGCAATTTGAATAATATTATTATTAACCTATTTTATCATGTTATGTACTTGATTTTGCATGGCTCCCCTAGCCCTTAGACTAGGAAATTTAGCTACTCATGTTAAGGTATAAATTGCAAACTAAATTATAAGAAATAGTTTTCAACCCGTGCAAAATCGCACGGGTATATTTTTAAAAACATTGATATAATGATTAACATTTAAAAAAATGTTAACCAAAATACATGAATATTTTATACTCTATTTTTTTTTTAGCGGCAGTGATGAATTCATTATTTTTCCTGCTTGCGTTTAAAGTAATTTTTTAAGATTTTTTTTTTCATTATTCATAAAAAAAATATCACGTTATTTTTTTTTTTTTTTTTGGTAATAGTTATACTTCATGAGAATCAAATGGTAATTTTTTTAGAATTAGAAAATAAGTAAATCTGGTAATTATATGCTTAAAAAATTATTTAAGATTTATGTAACTACTCCGTAATTTTTTATAGCTATCAATTTTTAAGCCTTATTCTATCAATTTTAATTTGTTCAATTTTTGGGAACATTGTATTGATATTTTATATTATATTATTTACTTAATGTTCTAAAATTGTAAAATTAAAGAAATAAAAATCATTATATCAGATTTTTTTTTTGTGCGTATAACTTATCCGATTATAAACACGATAAATCTGTAATGAAAAAGAAATTAATTCAACCAACTGGCAAATGGGGCCCACTATTTATTTTATGGGAAAAAAACAAAAAAGAAAAAGAAAACTGCATAAGGTGATGTGGATCAATGTGGATGCATGAAATGTTTCTGTATTTATTAAGATAAGACTAGTTTTAATCCCACGTAAATTGCGCGGGATTACTTTTAAACATTAGTTAAAATCAAAATTTAAAAATTATATTATTTTACATTAGCTATAATTACTGTATTAAGCTACTGTACTTTTTAGTAAAACTTTAAAATAGACCATTCTCTTTTAAAAAATGATGAGGTTCAAAAAGGGAAAAATCATAGTATGAGATTTTGAGTTTTAAAGATTTATGTTTCAAACCTATGAAAATTGCACGGGTTTGTGTTTCAAGTTTTTTATAATAAAATAATGTAAAAAAAAATGTTTAAATTTTATAAACCATATTTAAGATTTGCAATTTGAATTAAAACTACATGTCACTTATATGGCTTCAGATATAAATGGACCTCACCTATCCCATTATTTTATGTCACTCACAATTTAAAATTCAACATAATAATTCATCCCAATCGCTAATCGTCGTCGACATATTACTCTGAATTGTCGACAATATTTAATGAACTTCCTAAATGCATCTCTTAGCCCAACATTTTAATCAAACTATCGACATGCAATTAAATCGATAAATCGAAACTAACAACTAATATTGTATAACAAAAAATTGAATTTTTTTAGATGAGTAAGTCTCCTGAGAGACGATCTCCCAATAAGCTTATTGAGAGATTATTTTACACATTTAAGAAAAAATGGTACTAAAGGTAATAAAATAGTTACAAATAATGATTGAAGATAAAAATAAGTATATTTATTATGTAAATAAGTACGAAATTACTATGTCACGATCAACAATAAAAGGGTCACGAAAAATAAATAAATGGGTACAAAAGATTGGTCTCTTAATAACTTAAGGAGAGATCGTCTCTCCTAAGTTTAGTGTTTTTAGATTTGATCAATGGTAGGTATTGTTTTACTTTGTTCAATAAACTTTCTTAAGAGTTAAGCCGGATAATTCTATCTTAAGTATAAAACGGATTAATAACACTAACTTGCATAGATTGGACAAATCTTTTGGTAATTTCAACGCACTCTTTGTCTTATATGTCGTATTTGACCCGTTTTATGGGTAAGACGAATATGCCCGTCTTAAATAACTAAATGGAATCAACTTCGTCATTAAAAAAAAAAAAAAGAAGAAGAAAAAGTAAAAATACAATTGCTGAAATGACACTGTTAACTACCTCACTACCTATTTTCCAGCAATTATTTACTTTGTACTTCCCAAACGCTTTTTTCTTCATTTGCAAAACTAAAGTTAATTGAACACAAATTATACTCCATAAATTACCCACAACTGCTTCTTTTTTAAAATAAAATAAAATAAAAAAGCTGCATTGATGACGTGGATGCATCAGAATGCTTGAAATGTTTTTGTATTAATATAGATAAGATGTTAAACATGGTTATATGATTTATATAAATAAGATGATATAACATGTGGAAAAAACAATGCTAATGTAAAATGAAATGCTTGATTATAATAACTATGTGGTAACTAAAATAATAATGTAAATTGCAAACTTGAAATTAGAAATACCTTATAAAGGAGAACTTGTATGGAAGAACAAATAACAAATAACCAAAAGCTTGAATATCAAATGCTTGAGAATATCTTGAAGTACAAAATGTTGAAAGATTAACTATGGAATGCTTAACTAATTGTAAACTAAAATGAGAAAACTAATGAGAGAAATTATAATGCTTGAGGCTATTGTTGTTGCAGCTTGTGTCCTCCACAAATTAGTGTGATAACATTTATAAATCTCTTATAGGTTCACAAGGGTATACTTCGTATTTTATCAGTTGATTAACGATTACCTAATAACGGTTGGCTTGCTAGAAAGTTTGACGTTATTATCATACAGATGGCGGTGATCAACTGGTCCGTAAAAGTCACACCTAAAGGATGTGTTTGAGAGATGTGGTTATGGAAATGTAATCACATTGATGCCTTATATGACTAAACAGTTAGTCAACGTGTTGATGAGACGATTATTTAATGCCGATTAAATAATATTAGCTGAGACGAATTAAATGTCAATTCGTAAATTGAATATAATAAGTTATATTTAATTAATGTATATAATGTTAGCTTGGACGAATTAATTTGTTAATTCGTAATTAAATATAATCGGTTATATTTAATTAGCTAATTATAAATGTGCGATATTTATAATTAAAGTATATATTATACAATATTGTCATAATAAATTATTATTGACCCGTATTAATAAATCGACTACAAGCTGTTGTATGTAGACTTATCAATACGGAATAAAATAAATGAATGACAATTTATGAATAATACACTTTATATACATTTTGCAAAAAAAAAAACGAAAATAAGAAGAAATATCCTCTTATTGTTTCGGTGGTATTGGGCCGAAATTAGGAGAAAAAAATATCCCCATTCACTTCTCTTTTTCGGTTAGAATAAGAGTAGTAGGGAGCTCATTTTTCTACCCTAATCTTTTTAACCTAATTTTTGCCTCTCATCTCAACACAAAACGAAAAACCCTAAATAATTTACAGAAGATTTGGGGATCAATTCTAGCAAGAAGCTAAGGGCATATCTCATATCATCTTGGGTGCAACTGATAGGTGAATATCATTGCGATATTGTTCTTAGGCTGATTTTGCTAGGACCGAAGGTTGTTTCTTCATTCTCTACTTTTGTTTATGTAATTTATTTTATGACTCGTAATCATCTTATAAATTCGTTATAATCCTCAATAATAAGGGAAGTATACAAATTATTTCCCACAAGTGGTATCAGAGCAAAGGCCACGAAATTTATTTTGATGATTTTCATAAAAATTGGATGTAAACAAAATTAGGGTTTCGAAAAAAAAAAAATTAAGGGGTTCGGCTAAAAATTTTTTTTTGGGCCGAGAAGTTTTTTTTTTCAGCCGTTTTTTTTCCCTTGTTTGATGATTTATTTCCATTTTTATTTTTCATATTGTTGTTTTAATCAGTTAAAATAATCATATGAAGAATTGGTAGATGTTTGATTTAATGAAGATTAAGTTAAAATGTAAATGGAATCGTCTAGTTGTTGATGATAAATTGTTTTTTGCTATATTGTTTTTGGCATAAATGGTTCTAAACTGTTGTTTAGAATCATGTTTCATAAATTTACATGATTAAATTATAAGGTGAATATGCCAATCTTGTTAATAGCAACAATAAACGATTTTGTTCATCAATATCATGTTTTTGCAATTTAGGGCATAAATGCCAAATTGAAAAGAATTTTTAGGGCTGTTTCGTTTTTTTTTTTTTTTTTTTTAGTCGAAAGAAAAAAAAAATTTTCTGTTACTGTTACTGTTCACGTTGGGCAGAATTTTAAAAAAAAATTTTTTTTTTGTATTTTTCCATTCGGTTTTTGCTGAAAAACCGAGAAAATTTTTTTTTGGGGCTGATTCGATTTTTGCAGAATTACCGAAAGAAAGAAAAAAAAAAAATTTTGTTTTCTGTTTTTTTTAGCCGAGCTGAAATAAATTTTTTTTTTTTTTTTTTTTTTCTTTATTCAGTTTTGCCGAGACCAAAGAAAAAAAGAAGTTTTTTTGTTTTGTTTTGGCCAATTTTGATTATACATTAAATTTATAATGTATGATAATTTTTGTGAAGCAGTTCACAAATTTTAAGATACCTAATTATTTTAAAGCGGTTTAAAATATTGATGGATTAAATTCATATTACAAGTTTAATATGAATTAAGATTAAATTTATAGTGAGTAATTGAGGAATTGTCACTTAATTTGATCAATTAAATAGGTGGTTTGGATAAAATTAATCTACATAATTAAAGAATTATGTCTTGCATGTTTAATTTATTTTAGTTGATGCATTTTATTTTAGTTGAATGAATCGTTGAATGGTTTTATTTACGTATTTTTGCAATCGGTTGTAATTTGTAATACCTAGTGTGGCCTTGGTCAAATTATATTTTCGTAATGATGGAAACATAATTTTTAATGTAATTTGAGATCTCGTATCTCCGTTTGGTTTTCATTATTTATTACGGTTTTGAAATTAGAATGTAAATAGGTTTATTATGTAATTTTAAATTGTAATTTTTGAGAAGACTAAAGATGGAGATTGGAGCTCACTCCCGCTACATGGATCAAGATGGAACATCAAGACAAGCTTCTCGGGTCAAAGGATGGATTCCAAAGTTGTATTTATGTTCATTTTGATAGGATAGGCCACACTAGGACTTTATTTTTGTTTTACGTTTTACCGTTCTTATTGCTTTTCATTCACATGCTAGTTAGTGCATCATTTTCCGCCTAAAACCAAACCACCTACTAAAATGCATGAAAATTGACTCATATAGATTGTATGTTAGTTTTCATAGACATACAGACGTCACTCAGTTTAAGCCATCACCTTAATTTATTCATTCACGCATGCTAGATATTAGTTCACTTAAAATGAATTAAAACAAAGTTGATGGGATCTTCCTCTAAAACAAAAATTGAGACTAGTCTTTATAAGGGCAAACAACTATGAATCTCTTCTTCGTTGGTAGGCATAATATGATCCCTTCTACGTTGGGTAAGTAGTTTGTGTTGACTTAGTTTATCTCAACATTATATTCCGAAGAGTTTCACGTGATTATGATGGACTAAAGATAGAATTTACAGAAATTTATCGACCAAGAATTCTAACAGTAGAATTAGCCAAAAGGTTGACTTATCAATTTACAGATAATTGAGTCTTGGGATCATTTATATAATTCTTGAGGAAGGTCAATTGTATAAATGCATGAGTCTTCGCGTTATAACAGTATTGCATTAGACTTAAAATCAAATCGATGCATATGCTTATTATTTATTCTTCTTTTCGCAGTGTAGAACACGTTTATATTACTGTTACAACAAATGGCTGGAAATAACGAAATCCCAATGCCAAGTGCAACACTTGGACGCGAGTCCTGGCTGAAAGTTTTTATGGACAACATGAATCAGTACACGCGACTGAAGAATGACGGGTCCAACTTTGCGGACTGGGAGGTAGCACTACGGAATGCTGCCATTGCTGACGGTAAGCTCAAGTACTTAACTGAGCCAATACCGGTCAAACCAGCCCCCAATGCAGGAGTTAACAAGTCACTTGCTTATAGTGATTTCGTCATGGAAGCGGGTGCGATAAAGAACGTACTCATCTTTGCAATGGAAACCAATTTGCAGAGACGCTTCGTTGCCCAGGGTGCAAACAAGATTTTCACCACGCTCACTAACGAGTTCTCAAAAGCACCGAGAATCGTTACTTATGAGCATACCTGTCGCTTCTTTGATGCGAAACTCCAGAAGGGCCAACCGGTTAGCCCACACATTCTTAACATGATTGAGAATGTCGAGAAATTGGAGGCACTTGATTGCAAAATCAGTGAGAGCATTGTCATTGACCGAATGCTTCATTCTCTTCATGATGGTTTTGCCCTTTTCAGGGCGAACTACTACACGAATGACTTAAAGAAAAGTCCTCATGAGCTACACTCACTTCTCGTACAGACCGAGAAGGATATGAAATTGAGTGGGAGCATGAAGCAGGATGTTCTCACGATTTCCAACAAGGGTAAAGGTAAGGGCAAAGCTCCAGGCGACCTAACCGTAGGTAAGCCAAAGTTTAAAAAGCCAGGAAACGGTAAGAGTGGGCCTGGTGAGACTAGTGGCTCACAGGGCAAGGCAAAGAGCAAGGGCGGTGACATTGAGTGCCACCATTGTCACAAGACTGGACATTGGAGGAGGAACTGTCCCGTGTACCGTGAGGACATAAAAGCAGGCCGCGTCGTTCCTGTTGGTATATCATCTTATATTCATATGATTGAGATTAACCATGCAAGTTTCGGAACTTGGGTACTTGATACTGGTTGTGGTTCTCATCTGTGTAATCATTTGCAGGGCCTAAGAAACATCACACCTCTCGGAAAGGGTGATGTGGACTTGCGAGTCGGGAATGAAGCTAGAGTTGTTGCAGTCTCGAAGGGAACATATGTAATCCAACTCCGTAGTGGTTTTGAGTTAATTTTAAATAACTGTTACTATGTACCCAGTTTGTCTAAGAACATTATTTCAGTTTCCGTACTTGATAAGGACGGTTTTTCATTTTAATAAAGGATAATAGCTGTATTTTCACTTTCTATGAAATGATTTATGGCAAAGCAGTTTCCATGAATGAAATTTACATCTTAGATCAAACCACGGAAGTATTACACATGAATAATAAGAAATTAAAGGTTGGTGACAAAGATCAAACCTATCTATGGCATTGTCGAATGGGACACATAAATGAAAAACGTGTAAAGAAACTCGTCGATAATGGGACTATTCCCGCATTCGATTTTTCTACATATGGCACGTGTGAATCATGTCTCATTGGCAAAGTGACTCGAATTTCCTTCAAAGGTGTTGGAATACGCGCTAGTGACCTATTAGGACTCATACATACTGATGTTTGTGGACCTATGTCAATTATCGCTAGAGATGGCTATAGATATTTTATCACTTTCACGGACGATTTGAGTAGATACGGATATGTCTACTTAATGAAGCATAAAAGTGAGTCCTTTGAGAAATTCAAGGAATACCAGAATAGGGTTGAGAACCAACTGGGTAGAAAGGTTAAAGCACTCCGTTCAGATCGGGGTGGCGAATATCTTTCAAATGAGTTTGATCAACACCTTAAAGACTGTGGAATCGTTTTGCAGTTAACTCCACCTGGAACACCTCAATTAAATGGTGTGTCCGAACGGAGAAATCGAACCTTACTTGATATGGTTCGGTCCATGATGAGTCACACGGTAGTACACTAGTACCTGATTCATTATGGGGTTTTGCTCTTTTGTCAGCTGCTCTTATATTTAACCGAAGTCCGACTAAAGCTGTCGACAAGACTCCATATGAAATGTGGAAGGGAACGGTCCCTAACTTGTCCTTTATTCGGGTTTGGGGCTGCGAGGCTTATGTCAAGTGGAGACACGAGGATAAGCTCGGCCCGCGATCGATCAAGACATACTTTATTGGTTATCCAAAAGGAACGTTTGGTCATTGCTTCTATTCGCCTACCGAACATCGAGTTTTTGTTGCGGCTAGTGCGACGTTCTTAGAGAAAGAATTTCTCGAGAACAAGACAAGTAATAGAACCTTCGAGCTGTCGGAGATTCCAGAACCAACAACCGAGGAACAGATGGAGGAAGTTGTTCCTCCAACTGATGATACGGTTAATATTCCTGAGGAACCTAGGAGGTCGGGTAGAGTCTCTAATCCTCCGGACAGATACATTGGTATGGTAGAGGAGAATGACGTTTTGCTCCTAGAGAGTAATGAACCCGCTACCTAAAAAGGTGATATGGCCTGTTCTGACTCAAAGCTATGGCTCGAAGCCATGCAATCCGAGATGGACTCCATGTATGAGAATGACGTATGAGATCTTGTTGATTTACCTAATAAGGTAAAACCTCTACAGTGCAAATGGCTTTACAAAATAAAGCGTTTTGTAGACGCGCAACCAGATACCTATAAGGCACGACTAGTGGCAAAAGGTTTCACTCAAGTGCACGGATTGCATTACGATGAGATTTTTGCACCTGTAGTCATGCTACGTTCCATTCGGATAATCTTAGCGATTGCCGCATTTCATGACTATGAAATTCGGCAAATGGATGTGAAAACCGCCTTCTTAAACGGTTATTTGAAGGAAGAGTTGTACATGGTGCAACCCGAAGGTTTCATAGATCCTGAACATCCTAAAAAAGTATGCAAGCTTAAGCGTTCCATTATGGACTTAAGCAAGCTTCTCGGAGTTGGAATCATCATTTCGACCAGGTGATAAAAGAGTATGGTTTCACTCGATCGGTTGAGGAACCATGCTTATATATCAAGTCGAGTGGGAGCAAGATTGTATTCTTGATATTGTATGTCGATGATATACTCTTGATTGGGAATGACATTCCTCTCCTATCTTCGGTTAAAGGATGGTTGAAGAACCATTTCCAGATGAAAGATCTGGGTGAGGCACAACGCATATTGGGAATCCGTATCTACCGAGATAGATCACGACGGACGTTATCACTTAGTCAGGAGTCTTATTTGGATAAGATTCTTGAGAAGTTCAGCATGACCAACTCCAAAAAGAGGAACCTTCCAATGACGTCTGGGATGCAGTTGAGCAAGTCTCAGTCACCCACGACGCCTGAAGGGATTGAGCGCATGAGTCGTGTTCCTTATGCATCTGCAATAGGATCAATCATGTATGCCATGATATGCACACGTCCAGACGTGGCATATGCATTGAGTATGACGAGTCGGTACCAAAAGATCCAGGTGAAACACACTGGATAGCTGTTAAAAACATCCTCAAGTACCTACAGAGGACTAAGGATAGGGTATTGACTTATGGAGGCGATACTAAGCTATGCGCAATCGGTTACGCAAATGCTAACTTCCAAACGGATCGAGATGATTCAAAATATCAGTCCAGGTTTGTCTTCACTCTTAATGGTGCCGCGGTCAGCTGGAAGAGCTCCAAACAGAGTGTTGTAGCAGATTCTACTACTGAATCCGAGTACTATGCCGCTTCGGAAGCAGCTAAGGAAGCTATATGGATGCGTCAATTCTTACAAGGACTTACGATAGTTCCTAGTTCGAATGACCCGATCACCATCTATGTGACAATAGAGTTGCCATCTTCCAGGCTAAGGAGCCAAAGTCTAGTAACAAATCTAGACATGTACATCGGAAAGCTCACCTGATCCGTGATTACGTGGAGCAAGAAGAGATAGTGATTGACAAGATAGCTTCGGATGATAACGTCGCGGACCCTCTCACTAAACCGTTGAATTTTGATAAGCATGAAGGGCACGTTATTTCCATGGGAATTAAACGTGTTCCTGAGTTTTAGTAGTTGATTATGGATTCGATACATTATCTTTTTCATATACTATCTATAATTTCATCGTTTTAATATAATATTTTGTTTTTCATGTGGATTGTACCGACAACATTGAACACCACAAAGTGAACTGAATTACATTATATTTGTTTTGATACGTAATCGCCTTAATGAGCTGATAACTCTGGCTATTATATTGTGCAGTCGATTGATGGTGGGTTCAACGAGCCATAAGTCAAACGGTTGGTGATCGATCACGAATGCGAGATTATAACGATACCTCGTAGGACAAATTTTTGTGACAACGTAATGGAGTCCTAAATGTTTAAAAACATTCGGTGCCAGGTCGTGGATAGGACATCCATTGTGTTCCTAGAGTCGATTCTTTTGACTATCGATCTCTCTTGAGATTAAGGCGCTTTTGGGTGACTTTGGTTTCTTTCTCACGGTCCCCGTAATCGGAGGCTAAGTAGATTTTTTCTGGGTCATTTCATACCGTGCTTACATCTGCAGGATTCGAGTTGAGGAAAATATCCAACCCTTATCGGTGTAGTTATTTCTCGGGCCACTCGAGGAGTTGTAACTGAAATGCATGGCCATGCTCGAATGATGATTCGTTTATCAGTTAAGTTACTCTCTAGTCGGGGAAACCACTCTTGATACAGATCACTTGTAAAATACGACCTTTGTGAATACAGATTTTGCAAATTGTTTTACATTGAGTGGGAGAAATTTTAGGATATGAGAATCGGTTATCGCACATACACTTGTGAGGACAAGTGGGAGTTTGTTGGAGCTTGTGTCCTCCACAAATTAGTGTGATAACATTTATAAATCTCTTATAGGTTCACAAGGGTATACTTCGTATTTTATAAGTTGATTAACGATTACCTAATAACGGTTGGCTTGCTAGAAAGTTTGACGTTATTATCAAACAGATGGCGGTGATCAACTGGTCCCTAAAAGTTACACCTAAAGGATGTGTTTGAGAGATGTGGTTATGGAAATGTAATCACATTGATGCCTTATATGACTAAACAGTTAGTCAACGTGTTGATGAAACGATTATTTAATGCCGATTAAATAATATTAGCCGAGACAATTAATCACAATTCGTAAATTGAATATAATAAGTTATATTTAATTAATGTATATAATGTTAGCTTAGAAGAATTAATTTGTTAATTCGTAATTAAATGTAATCGGTTATATTTAATTAGCTAATTATAAATGTGCGATATTTATAATTAAAGTATATATTATACAATATTGTCATAATAAATTATTATTGACCCGTATTAATAAATCGACTACAAGCTGTTGTATGTAGACTTATCAATACGTAATAAAATAAATGAATGATAATTTATGAATAATACACTTTATATACATTTTGCAAAAAAAAAAAAACCGAAAATAAGAAGAAATATCCTCTTATTGTTTCGGTGGTATTGGGCCGAAATTAGGAGAAAAAAATCTCCCCATTCACTTCTCTTTTTCGGTTAGAATAAGAGTAGTAGGGAGCCCATTTTTCTACCCTAATCTTTTTAACCTAATTCTTGCCTCTCATCTCAACACAAAACGAAAAACCCTAAATAATTTACAGAAGATTTGGGGATCGATTCTAGCAAGAAGCTAAGGGCATATCTCATATCATCTTGGGTGCAACTGATAGGTGAATATCATTGCGATATTGTTCTTAGGCCGATTTTGCTAGGACCGAAGGTTGTTTCTTCATTCTCTACTTTTGTTTATGCAATTTATTTTATGACTCGTAATCATCTTATAAATTCGTTATAATCCTTAATAATAAGAGAAGTATACAGATTATTTCCCATAATTGTAAGTATACTTAGACGTAAAATTGGATGCCTAAAGCCTTGGAATACCTCTCCTATTTATAGGAGAGGAGAGTGAAACGTAAATCACCAAGAGGCATGCAACCCCGATCGGGGTCACCCCACCCCGATCGGGGTCGTGTGTTTCCGGGTTAATTCCTTAATTTCTTAACTAGTTGAGATCCCGTGCTAAAGCACGGCATTTGTGAGGTTTACATTAATTGAGCTTGTAAAAATTAATTTTTTTTTACATAAATTAGTGATAGTTATAATAGTATGTTGTAATGTACTGATTACAATATTAAAAAATTCAAAAAAAAGGTTTACTATTCAATGGACTTTTAGATTAAATTATTTTTATGTGAATCTATTTTTATTATTAAAAATAATGATAGCTGCCTATTATGGAATAACATAATCTAATATAGGGTCAGTACTCTGTTATTATAAAGCATATATTGACCTTATAATGGAAACATATATAAACAGTATACGTTACATTTAGAAGGACGATTTACAAACAACTAAAATATTATTTACCCCTATATTCGTTTTTCTTTTATTTTTAATAGGAAAATTGAAATTATTGATTCTTACACCTTATCCTTTATTAAGAACAACCCATATTAATGAAGATTAGTTAACTTAAAAAAAAAGGACAATTTATTTTAGAAAAAAAAAAAAAAAAAAACAAAAAAATTGAAACTTTATCAACTCCAACCACCAACTTAAAAAATAACAAATTAGTATACTACGGGTATATTAAGCGTGAATAATGGCAGTGTTAATCCTATTTTAGTTGACATTTGATTCGATTGTAATATTTTATTCTGTAGATGAAAGTTTTAGTTAATAAATTAAAAGTCATCATTTTAAGGTAGGCCTATCATATTTATCAATCAATTGAGCGAAAATTGTGAGCAACTCTTATTCTTTTAGTTTAGTGGGGATGAGTTAAAAATGGGGCAACAACTAAATCTCGTAAGAATAAGAATATTATTTGGTATATTTTATTTTAGGTGAAAGATTTGTTATGCAACATAATTTGGTATATTGTAATCTTATTTCACACATTGGTCTTGAAAGATACTTCTACTAAAAATTATATGTTCACTTGTTAGGCCCAATTTGTATAGAATATTTCAATAGAATAATATAGCCAAATATAAAAGGTTCAATTTCTTACTAAAAATTTGAGCGGGAAAAATTCTAGAGTTTCTTATTCTTTTAGTTTAAGGGAGATTAATTGCTTGAGGAATCTCTATGCTCGTGCTTTAATGCTCCTTAATCACCCGGTAATCCTCTAAATTCTTAGCATCCTAAGCTTCTTGGTATCCAATGCTTGCACCTTATTATGGACCTTCATTTTGGGCTTGATTTTTGCATTAGGCTTCAATTGTAATTCTCACTTTAATCCAACAAATCTTCATGCAAACACCCATTCAAACACTTCCATGCTAGTCCAATATTAGGTCTTGTTTAGCTTAGTGGACTTAGTGTATAAAATGATAGGAAAAGCCTCTAAATGCTTAGATTCCTACAAAAACATGTTAAGACAAGCAAATACACTAGAACAACAAATATTAGCTTATGACACTATGATAAGTGCTAAATAACAAATAAAATGGAGCTAATATAGGGGATGAAAGTATATAAAATATGCTCTTATCAATAATTTATCGTGCCGAGTTTGGTTTATATTGTATTGTTTTGGAGTTGATAATTTGAAGAAGAAAAAAAAGAATTTGAAAAAAAAAAAAAAAAAATCAGAAAGAACCGAGAAAAAGGAAAAAACAAGATGAAAAAAAGATTCCGATTGTTGTTGGTTTTTGCTCCTATGTTCTTATTATATCTTTTGAGGAGTATGTATTTGGTTGAGTGAGCTGTTATGCCGATTTAATGGCATTTTGTTCAAATTTTGAGATGGTTTAGAATAAGATATGGTTCATTTGGTTCTGTTAGGTAGCTAGTTTGGCTGTTAACCTCACATTCCCATAAATGTTTTGCCTTTTCTTACCCATTGCCTCACTATTCCATACTTTTGTAAGCCCTCGGCTGTGACAGGACCTTGTTTGGTTGGAATGTATGTGCAAGGTAGCTAGAATTGTCTATCATACTATATTGCATGCATGTTTATGTCGGTCGTAGTTTAGGTGAGCGACTATTTTTCTTCCTCTCTTACAATCAATTACTTACCCTTTGCTTCATTGAGAGAAGAGTGACCCGTGAGAGTCCATTATAAAAGGTCTTGCAAGGTCGATGGTTCAGTTTTATTATGTGCAAAATTCCCCTTCACATGTGCAATGTTTAGGATAATTCAAACCGAAATACCTTTACAATATGGATGGAAGAAACAACAAGCGCTCACAACTTCTTTCAACACAAGTAATTCTCTTATTTAATTAATAATGAGAAGGATTACAAACTTGACAACAAATAAAGCTAAGCAAGTCTAGGACTTGTCAAAGCTAGAATGTCGACCAAGACATCTAACATAGTAAAACTAGCACAAAATACACAATACCTAGCTAGTACAACATAACAAAAACACAAAAACACTATTACAACATAATAGTAAAACGGGTAATGGAGGTCTTCACTCTTCCATTCTACCCTTGCCTTTTCCCTCGTGGTACATCTTCCCCTTTTTCTTCTTGTTAGCCCGCCTAGCATGGACTTCCTCTTCGGAACGGATTCTCAATAGATCGACGGGAAGCTCACTTGCATCGCCCAGGGCCTCGCGCCTCTTTGGGCTGATTCTCAGGATCCGCACCTTGATTTGTCCCTATCAAGTTGTGTTTCTTCCCGACACCTAGAATTTCTCGCCTTAGGGCTCGCACCTCTTCAGGTCCATCTGGAAATTTTGTGTTTCCTCACACTCGCATTTCTTTGTTTTCAAGTTTCACGAAATCCGGCACGGTTTCCATGAAGCAGCTTTAAACATACGGATTTTCTTTTCTTTTTTTAAGGGGGGAAGGGCTAGTCGCCCCGATCCGCGACGGATCGTTTCCATGTCAGTCAAAAATTCCGAAATTTTTTTCGCTTTTTCGCTTTTTTCCACAATATTCAAAATTGATAACACGACGTCAATTTTTCTCAAAAATTGAAAATCTTGCAAATCCGAGTCTTGATCTCACAAAAATCAAATCAAACACACTCGCAAAATCTCTTTTGAAATTCATCCATGACGGTTTGAGTTTTAATTTTTCAAGTCATTCAAACACGAACTAATTTCTCGAAATTTCAAAACAATTTTATTTGAAAAATCCAAATGTGAAGACTTGTCACGGAATTTTCAAAATTTCTTTTCGATTTCAATTTCAACTTCGAGTCATCGTGGTTATTTTAGTTTTCATCGAATGCTTTTGCGTGTTTACGTGTATGCGTATGTGCTACCTGTTTTCTACACTAACGATGCAGGAACAAATACGAAGAAAAGGGGAATCAGCCGCTGACCGTGCTTCTCCGAAACACAACACAAAAAAAAGCCAACACAAACAAACTACAAACCAAAAACACATATATACAAACCGCCTCACGCAAAATACATCGACACATGTTTGATACAAACACTGACCATACATACAGGATCCGTTACAAGTATTTATCATACAGACACTGGCCTAAAACAACGAACTGGGGGCTATCCGCCACCTACCGAACTAAGAAATCCCTACTCTTCTGATCAGAAAAGAAAGGGAGCAACATGGAAAAGAAAGGAGCAACAGCGGAAGCAAAGGTGGTTACCATGACGGTAATACCGCTTTCCTGCTCCATAACAAAAAAAAAAAAAGAAAAAATTCCTAGCAGACTTCGGACGACGCGACAGTCAGGAATTGTGACACAGTGCATTGCCCCGACGTTGACCCCCAATCATCAGAATTCAGCGACGACTAAAAACGGCAGCATAGAATGATGCATTGGTGTTAATCCCTAACCATCAGACGTCCTAATTTCTGCAGACAACAGCCAATGATCGACACGCGATCAAGGCCACCTGGGAAAAACACAACTCCACAGGGACAAGACAACAACCGTCTCTCCTCCCCCTAGACTATCCTCCTCCTCTAAGGCCTCGGCCACAGACCCAGTGGGTCCAGAAGCCTCAGAACACTCACCTGAAATCAGGACAGAAAAAAAAAACGTCGGCCGAAAGTTTGGCATTACGACGGCACAAAATGGACAAAATCCAAAAACAAAATCACCTGCAAATGCAAAACAAAAACAAGGGCAAACCTGCCCAAACCCATCCAACAAAACACTTCACAAAAATCGAACAAAGAAAAACCGACTCACCCTTCTTTTCAAGCCAAAGACGAGTCAAAACAACGACAAAAATTACAAAAATCACCCAACACCTCAAGACCCACACAAGGTCCGCAAAATAAGTAATAAAAATTCCCGACACAACTGGGTATTTTTCAAAGCTCAAAAAAGGCAATTTTACGCCAATTTGGGCACTAACATGTCACAAAACAACGTGATTTAACCACGTCTCAAAGTGACCTAAACTACCATTAAGATCCATTTCAAGACAAACCGGCTCAGTTTGAGCCCAAAGAGACGCTTATTTCGTCAGCATAAGACCGTCTCACAAAGGCAAAAATTTAAATTTTGCCCACAACGCCCAACGAAGGCCCAATATGGAAAAGACGGTCTTCCCCGCCTATGATGCAACCTAGTGGGGCACACAACTCAAGCAAACAAACACAGCATTGTGAAATAAGACGAACTTTCGTCTCATTCACGTTTTTTGCTCCTAGAGGGCGGGAATTGGGACCAAAATGCAAACTAAAAGCACCTCTATACTCCTAAACAAGTTTCTAACCTAATGCAAGCATCAATTTCACTCAAAAATGGGCCAAGCAAAAACGCCCAAATCGATTTTCAAGGGGTTTGGGTTTCGCCCTAATTCAAATAACAAAAAGACAAACAAATTCAAATGGATTCAAGAGGATTTACATACCTTGACATGACATAAGAACAATGACATGAAAACAAGCAAAGGACAAAGTCGAAAATGGCGATTTTTGTTGGGTTTTTGCGATTTTGTGTCGAGGAAGACGAAGACAATGAGGAGCTCAGCTTCCTCGCGTCTTTTTACAGAAAAAAGGGAGAGCCCCTTGCATCGCAGGGCGGCTCGCGCCTCTTTGAGGTATTCCCTGCGTGTTCAGCAAAATTTTGGGCTTTGGCCCAATTTTCATACGAATTCCACAATTTTCAAAACAACGGAATTAAAAACAGTCCCTTTCAAATCACAAAAAACAAAACAGTGAAATTCAAACTCGCTATTTCCACAATTTCAAAACAACGGAATTAAAAACCGTCACTCTCAAGGAACGAGGATTTCACCTTGACTTCACGAAGCACCAACAATTGACCAACTCCCATTACAACGAGTTGATACTTCTCGGGAGGCGACAAATCCCGACACCAATGCCGCAACCTATTTTCGAAAGCAACCATGAATATTTTTGTGTAAGAAGAAGAAAGGTTTTCATAGAGATGTTTTCCGTGTTTCGGATGATGAAACAATGAAACACAAATGTCCCTATTTATACAAAACAATCAGCGCTTTTTCCGAAAAGGGGGAAGCTCACTTGCATCGCCCATGGCCTCGTGCCTCTTTGGGCTGGTCCTCAGGATCCGCACCTTAATTTGTCCCTATCAAGTTGTGTTTCTACCTGACACCTAGAATTTCTCACCTCAAGGCTCGCTCCTCTTCGGGCCTATCCGGAATTTTTTGTGTTTCCTCACACTCACGTTTCCTTGTTTTCACGTTTTACGAAATCCTGACACAGTTTCCATGACGCAGCTTTAAATATACGGGCTTTTCTCTTCTTTTTCTAGGGGGGAAGGGCTAGTCGCCCTGATCCGTAACGGATCGTTTCTATGTCAGTCGAAAATTCCGAAAATTTCTCGCTTTTTCGCATTTTCCACAAAATTCGAAAACTGATAACACAACTTTAGTTTTCTTCAAAAATTCAAGCTCTTGAAAATCCGAGTCTTGATCTCGCAAATATCAAATCAAATACACTCGCAAAAATCTCTTTTGAAATTCACCCATGATGGTTTGAGTTTTGGTTTTCCGAGTTACAAATCAATTTTCAGCAAAATTCGGTGCAATTTAATTCAAACACGAATTAATTTCTCGAAATTTCAAAACAATTACTTTTTAAAAATCCAAACGTGATGACTGATCGCGGAATTTTTGAAATTTCTTTTCGATTTCATTTTTAACTTCGAGTCATCGTGGTTATTTTTGTGTTCATCAAATGCTTTTACGTATTTACGTGTATGCGTACGTGCTACCTCTTGCCTGTTTTCTACACTAACCATGCGAGAACAAATGGCAAAACAAAGGGTAAACAGCCGCTGACCGTGCTTCTCCGAAACACAACACAAAAAAACGCCGAACGAATAAACTACAAACCAAAAACACATATATACAAACCGCCTCACGCAAAATACATCAACACACGTTTGATACAAATGACTGACCATACCAATAGGATCTGGTACAAGTATTTATCATACATACACTGGCCTAAAACAACGAACTGGGGGCTATCCGCCACCTACCGAACTAAGCACTCCCTACCCTTCTGATCAGAAAAGAAAAGGAGCAACATGGAAAAGAAAGGAGTAACCGCGGAAGCAGAGGTGGTTACCATGACGGTAATACCTCGTTCCTACTCCGTAGCAAAAAAAAAAACAAAAAATGCCTGGCTGATTTCGGTCAACATGATGATCAGGAATTGTGACTCAGTGCATCTGAAAGAAATGTAGATCTATATACACTAACATATTCATATATGTTTATAAATTAATTTGTCACAAAATTAATAAAGGTCTTATGCATGCAAACATTAATTAAAGAGATGGAAAAATCTATATCTCACCATGTGATTTTCGGATTTATGGGCACAAGTGAGTTCACCTACTCACTTGTTCTTGAGCTCTCCAAATGGAAGAACAAGGACTCAAAGGTAGAATCCCTCCCAAAAGCATATACCCAAGGAATACATCTTAATAAACCAATACTATTTAGATCTAGTAATAATATTAGTTTTACCATAAAAATGACACAAAATAAATTGTATTTTGGCTCTTGAAAATTTCGGTCAAGAGGTGATGTTTTTGTGAGATTTTATTTCTCTAGAATTATCATAAATTGTAGAGAGTTTTGGAGGATTTTCTTACACTAGAAAAAGATGGGAAGAATGAATAATTAAATTAAAGAGAAGAGCTCTCCTCTCTTTCTTGTGGGAGGTCCGAAAAGAGAGCATTGGGTAGTATGCCCAATGCCTTTTGTTTTTGTTCTTCTCAAAAGCTTAGGCTTGCAAGGCTAGTACTTAGATATCATGATTGTGTTTTCCACTCAAGATAAAAACACAATATATATCTTACACTACCTCCTCATTTTCGGTTTTTAAGCATAAAATGGAGAACCCATATTATTTTGTAATTTGTCAAATTTGTCACATGTAACATGTTACATGACATGTCACAATGTAATGTATTTTTAACATATTAAAAATCAACATACTCATAAAATATGTCATTTACAAAATCGACTAGTAATTCGTAATTACTTGTACCAAAAATGTTTCCAAATTATAAACTACAATATTCTGTATTTATAATAATTTATTCATTCCGTTTCAATTGTTTCTTTAAACAATAATTTCATCTAAGTAATAAAATAATTCGATTACTTAGACCGTGTCTCATTTAATCATATTTACAATAAGATACGTAAATTATACTCACAAAATCATCCGTCAATTTTAAGCAATTTAATTAACTCGTATCGGTATACGATTAATTAAATAATCAATTAAGAGTATTTCCCTATAGGTATGACCTAAGGGGATCAATCGATCACCACCGTCGCACGACGAATGTCAAACTCTAGTCACCAATCATTACCGATATGTGTGGACCAGTTGATCAAAATATTACATCCCATATGTATTCTTAAAATGAGATTTAATAATGATATTTAAATCATGTGATCGCACTATTGTTGAGGACACATTTCTCAACAATCTCCCACTTGTCCTCGACAAGTGTGCGTCACCAATTCTCTTGTCCTATTACTATCTCCCACTCAATGCAAGGTGTCTTTCGTGTCGTACTTGCAAGTGATCATATCAAGAGTGGTTTCCTCGATTTGGAGAATAACGATTGACCGGATTTATCCACTCGGATACCTTCCGAGCGTGGCCACGTATTTCCGATTCATTACTCCTCGAGTGGCCCTGAGATATTGTTTTAACCCCGACAAGGGGTGGACAATTCCTATCGCACTTATTCCCTTCGACTAGCCACACCATCATAACCCAAAATATGCCCATTTGACCCCATTTACGAAGGTCGTAGTAACACAAATCAAAGTTAATCAAATAAACGTGCCATCTTAGGTGAACAGTCTTTAGTCAAAAGAATCGACTCATTAGAATACTATAGCAACTCTTGCCACGACCGGCTATATAAATTGCCCGAACTCTATAAGCGGTCATAAGGCCCGACAAAATGTTCCTAATGCCGCCTATGTGATCGACTAGTCATCTCACATGACTCAATGGCACTTGAACTTGCCATCAATCGCATCACACTATAGTCACTTCGAGACGTCACCTCATACAAGCGACTATGGGCTAATACTATGTTAATCCGGGTTCACTTTAACGGGGTTCAACGTTGTCTCTACAACCCGTTTAGATGTAACAAAGTATAATAAAAGAGTTTTTAAAATAAAACTCGAACGACAAATGCGATTATCACACATGAATAGTCAATGCCTGATTACTATTTCATGTTCTATAATCTAATTTGATCTTGTACGTAGTTGTTCATTTCAATTCAATTGAAATGACATGACTCATCATGTTTAGCCTTTGAGAAGGCTTTGGTTAGTAGGTTTTATCAATCTCTTGTACCTTACTCAACCTTACTACATACTCGTTTTCCTCTGTAATGTATACATTTACATCACAAAACTTTCTGAGTACGTGTCGAGATCCAATCAAGACATAGGTCCTCTAGCCTAAGAATAGCTCCCACTTTGTTTTCACGGTGTGCGGATTCATCCTTCTTGCACATCCCATGATTGCAAGTGTACTCAATTTCCGTTATAAATATCTCTCATTGTTCTTTATTGCCTAGAACGATTCTAGAAAATCTACTTCTTAATTAACATTGCCACAATGGTATCTTAACCATCCTAATGTGTTTAGATTATGGTTTTGTCGGAAACCATGCGATATCTCAATTGTCAATTGTCACTTGTGTAACTCCCTTACACAATATTGCATCATAAACACTTTGTTTTACTTCCTTAATGCTTCTCGCAGCACTTAAGGGTAATCTTTATAGCTTACTTGGTAAAGATTACTTAAATTCGATTTTGAAAACAATTCATCATACTCAAAGCATATGAAGTGTTATACATCATTTCTTTTTAATTGATTCGGCAGCGGAAGCAAATGAAATCAATCAAATATATTCAATTTAATTGAACTAGTCATGAATCTTATCAACATAAGACTTCTTAACGACGCTAATATCATGTGGATTTATCTTCATAAATCCGGATATTCAAGATGTATTATAATACTCCAAAAGTCTTAAATCATTCTCAATGATCAATATGTCATCCACATATCGGACTAATAAAAATTCCGTAACTCCCACTAAACTCCATGTATAAACACAACTTCTCGACTTATCGAGAAATGTTTTATCACATGATCAAAATGTTGATTCCAACTCATTGATGTCCTACTTAAGATCCTCTCTTAAGTTTCACATTATCTTAGGATTGCAAGAATCTATAAAACTCATGACATGTATTGAATACATTCCTTCTATTGAAGAAGTGGGTTTTAGATTCACTTGTCAGTATGCATATCCTCATAATGAAATACAATCCCTAAGAAGATCCAAATAGACTTAATCATTTCAATTAGTGCAAAACCCTTTGCAACCAATCTTGCTTGGAAATATCTCTTTATTAGTGCAAAACCCTTTGTCACTAATCAAGCCCTTTTGTTTCGGATTTTCATGGCGCTAAGCCTTGTATTGAGTTGTGACTTAAACACTCTTATGTAAGTCATATGTTCATTACTTTCTAGAAGTAATCAACTTGAATCAAACAATTTCTTTTGTAAGTTATAAGCTCTTTACACTCTTAAGAGTAGCATGAATTCATCATTTTTAACAAGTGACGAATTTAACCTCCTAGGTTTTGAAGAAACAATGTCTTACACTAAACATCTCATGTAGCCAAGAAAGACCAGTTTCTTGCAACATAACATTCTTTGTGGCTCTTGAATTTTCTCCCACTCTGTCTTCTAGAAATAAACTTGTATTTTAGAAAGACAGCTTCACGAGCCGCAAAACCCGTCGTACTCGTGATAATTGTAAGGGAAAGATGAGCATTTGTTTCCTGTGAAAACTTACAAACATGGTACCCTTACCATTTCATATCTCATATGATTTAGTGGAAAATAATTTAGACAAAATGATAAAATCCCCAAGGGATCAAGTAACTCAAAGTAACTTGATCGAAGTCCAAACCATATCGAATAGCGTTTGATTTCTTATCCAACCACACATTGTCCCATAATGTGTGTTAAGAGAGATTAACTTGTGATATTAAATCACCTTTCCTTTGGCTTATATCAAAGTCTTCACTTTGATAATCCCATCACGACTAAATCGTGATTCTTTGAATACTTTGAACTTCTTCAAAAATTTCTCTATTTACCTTATTAAGTGAACATATTAGTGTCAACTTAAATCGTTGGTAAAAGAAAATGATCAACCTATTTTGGATCAATGATTTACAATCTCGATCTCCTTTTCAACCAAAAGGCACGAGACATCTTGCTTTGAATACAAGATACGCATATACCATTAACAATCTAATGGTTTCAAGAGTACTCGATAACTCTTTGCGTTCATCATTCCAAAATTTAAGGTTTAATCTTGGGTTACCAATTTGAGTCTTGCATCATCTTCATGATATATCATTCTAGTTTGGTTTAGAATATAATTACCTTGATAATGGGCTAGCCATACATCAAATCGTGGTGTATAGGGTCACAAAAGTGAAACCTCTTTTGTATCTTAACAAGTTTATATTCTTATTCAGAGTTTATGCACTTAATAGTCATAATTAAGTACAACTCCAAACCCAAAAACTAGATTTAGTACACAATGACTCTATCTCTTGACATTATTGTTGCTAGTCGTCATATTCTAATCATCCTATGTATCAAGTACAATGATGAAAACCTCCATTGGTTTCTAATATTGACGAAGTAGTACTAGCAAAATTTTATGTTTAATCAAATAAACAATTAAAGAAGAAGGTTCAATTAGATGTCCCACAACTAACTTGTTGATACTTCAATAATTTGGGGTAGTTTCCTTTCTCGTGTCCAACATTTAAGACAATGGAAACTTATCGGTCGGGATTGATAGGTTTAGTATCGTCATTCTCAACAACTTTACCTTTAACATTACCTTGTATCAATTCCATTATAATCTTTACTTCTTGAACCTCGTCCTCATCTTAACGGTTTAAGAGAATGCTCCCACTCATTTCAATGAGTCTTTGCTTTAAGAAGCAAAATTGAATTCATGAAGATTACTCTTCATTTGTTCGTTTTAGTCTTAAAAACTTTCATTGAAGTGGTTGCGTTATTTTGGTCAATTACGAATTCTGACAAAACTAATTACCAAAACAATTTATCGTTTCAAGGTACTTAATTCAATTAAGTATATAAAACATAATCCATTGTAAGTAGAAGTGTTAGTCAAGAATCAAAACCTGTTTGATAATGAATAACTTTAATCTATACTCTTTACAAGAGATCCTTATCAATGGTTCATTTGAGGTTTTAGAAGCAAATTCATATTTGTCTTTAGTTACGATGTTTTAAGGAGATTTGAATCAAAAATCGAAATGATATCGTATATGAATTGTGGTAAAGAAATAGAACAATAATAACGGAATAGTGGAAAACTTAACATTTATCGTTATAATAATACTTGTAAATAACAAGTAAAGCATTTACATAGTGACCTCTACCCAACTATGATAAATGATTCCAAGACCCAAATTCATATTGACTTAGGCACGGTGGGGCCGATACATCCTTTATCAATATAACTCGGTGGATCAACGTTTAATCGATTCTACTTTTAGAACTCTTGGTCGATAATATTACATTAACATTTATCTTTAGCCCAAAACACATCCGACAAGGGCACGGTGGGGCCGATACATCCCTTATCAAAAACTTTTGTTGAGTTCAATCCAAATTTCGAATAAATGTGTCCATGATCCAAACCCACATTAACTTGGGCACGGTGTGGCCGATACATCCCTTATCAACATGAATTCGGTGGATAGACATTTATCACCCACTTCCCCTACGTAACAAGGTTTGTACCCCGGTGGGGCCGAGCGCACTCCCTCGCGAAATAGGTTTTCATGGTTTCTACTATTTGGTAAGGCTATGTCTCAATTAATTGTTTTAGCGAGAGGTCATGTCAATTTATTATCTATCACGTTTTAAGTGAACTAAAGCGGTGAACTACGATAATTCTAATTGACACGGTCGATAAACTCGATAAAAGAAGATGCATGTTTTAGTTATGGCGATTTAGCGATGCATGCGACATAAAATAAAATGCAAGCATAAAAATAAATAAATCCTAGTATGACCTTTCCTAAAATAGAAAAACTATTTAACTATTACATATTCGGAAACCAACTCCATTGGTCCCCTGAACTTCGGTTGTGGCACGCATCTCGAGGTAACACCGTCTTTATGTATCGCCATCTTGAAGAAATCCGTCTTTGGGAACTCCGAGATGAATTTAAATTACATAATAAATTACATAATTTCCTATTATACATTTGTAACTAAAATAAAATAAATCTATTAAATTACAAAACGGTGATAGGAGATCACAATAAAATTACAACCGAATCGATATTCCCATACATTTCGGGAAATACCAATTAAAATCTAAGGCCATACTAAGTAAAATTACATAATTCAAAATTACATAAATTAAAATTATGACAATCATAAAGAAAAATGCAGCATTATAATATGTATGAACATGCTCAATTTTATGCTAAATCGCCTTTAATTAGCCAATATCGTATATTACTCGGTTTTTACGGATTTGCGTGATTTCAACATTTTATAATCACTAAAATTACATAAATTCATATTTATGCAAAAGTTAATTACCCTAACCTTTTAGGACTCAAAATTTAGTCTTCACTAATAATTTGACCATAATTAACTCATATTTCTAAAATTGTTCATTAATGGACCAAAAATTACAAAAATAAGCTATAAACTTCAAATAAATCACAAAATTTCAAATAAATTCAAAATTTGAAATTTAAACTCATGAACATTCTGGAAAAATACCATGACACTCATAATGTTCAAAAACTTAGGTTAAAAATTTCGAAATTTTTCCGGAAAAACAATGTTGCGGTTTATCGGTTTTTAATGAAATAATCATAAAAACATGAGGAAAATTATATTCATCTACTTTTCAATTTTAGATCTGAAAAATATAATAAAATGCATTATTTGACGTTTTTCCTTAGTCATAGATTATGTTTTATTAATTTTTCACTAATAATGTCACTATTTATGCTATTTTTCTTCAAAAATCCATAAATCATGCAAAAGGACTTCTTTATAGCCAATTATTTTAGACACATCTTGTAAAATTGCATGTGACAACATATTAAATTCCTATGACCAGATTCGAAATTTAACTCATATTAACCTATTTTTCACCTAAATCCGAATTTAATAATGAAAAATCCATTTTTCGAGCATAACAAGTCCAAAAATTATGAAAATTTACAGGTTATCTCAAAATAATATATGTGACAACATATCCAAAAATCGCTGGAAAATTCGAAGTATAGCTAATTTTACACCAAAAATGACATTTTTACTCATAAAATCATATTTAAATGCCATTATTGTAATTTATGAACAATAAAAATCCGAAAAATTAACAAAAATATCCTTAAACATTTTAGGACCAGAAATATTAACATGCATGAATTAATTTCGTGATATATCATAATAACACAAATTTTACAAGTTTTATTTGTTATTCTTATAACTCGGAAAAACTTTTAACCGATTTGCATGCAAACAACCGTGGCTCATGATACCGATTGAAATAAATGTAGATCTATATACACTAACATATTCATATATGTTTATAAATTAATTTGTCACAAAATTAATAAAGGTCTTATGCATGCAAACATTAATTAAAGAGATGGAAAAATCTATATCTCACCATGTGATTTTCGGATTTATGGGCACAAGTGAGTTCACCTACTCACTTGTTCTTGAGCTCTCCAAATGGAAGAACAAGGACTCAAAGGTAGAATCCCTCCCAAAAGCATATACCCAAGGAATACATCTTAATAAACCAATACTATTTAGATCTAGTAATAATATTAGTTTTACCATAAAAATGACACAAAATAAATTGTATTTTGGCTCTTGAAAATTTCGGTCAAGAGGTGATGTTTTTGTGAGATTTTATTTCTCTAGAATTATCATAAATTGTAGAGAGTTTTGGAGGATTTTCTTACACTAGAAAAAGATGGGAAGAATGAATAATTAAATTAAAGAGAAGAGCTCTCCTCTCTTTCTTGTGGGAGGCCGAAAAAGAGAGCATTGGGTAGTATGCCCAATGCCTTTTGTTTTTGCTCTTCTCAAAAGCTTAGGCTTGCAAGGCTAGTACTTAGATATCATGATTGTGTTTTCCACTCAAGATAAAACACAATATATATCTTACACTACCTCCTCATTTTCGGTTTTTAAGCATAAAATGGAGAACCCATTTTATTTTGTAATTTGTCAAATTTGTCACATGTAACATGTTACATGACATGTCACAATGTAATGTATTTTTAACATATTAAAAACCAACATACTCATAAAATATGTCATTTACAAAATCGACTAGTAATTCGTAATTACTTGTACAAAAAATGTTTCCAAATTATAAACTACAATATTCTGTATTTATAATAATTTATTCATTCCGTTTCAATTGTTTCTTTAAACAATAATTTCATCTAAGTAATAAAATAATTCGATTACTTAGACCGTGTCTCATTTAATCATATTTACAATAAGATACGTAAATTATACTCACAAAATCATCCGTCAATTTTAAGCAATTTAATTAACTCGTATCGGTATACGATTAATTAAATAATCAATTAAGAGTATTTCCCTATAGGTATGACCTAAGGGGATCAATTGATCACCACCGTCGCACGACATTAATGTCAAACTCTAGTCAGCCAATCATTACCGATATGTGTGGACCAGTTGACTGTAAAATATTACATCCCATATGTATTCTTAAAATGAGATTTAATAATGATATTTAAATCATGTGATCGCACTATTGTTGAGGACACATTTCCCAACAGCATCGTCCCGACGTTAACCCCCAACCGTCGGAATTCGGCGATAAGAAGGAGCCATGAAATAAGGTATCACCCCGATGTTGACCCCCAATCATCAGAATTCAACGACGATCGAAGATGGTAACGTAGGACGACGCAGTGGTGTTGACCCCCAATCATCACACGTCCGGATTTCTGCAGACAACAGCCGATGACCAACACTTGATCAAAGGCTGGACAAAGGCCACCAGGGAGAAACACAACTCGACAAGGACAAGGCAACATCCATCTCTCCTCCTCCTGGATCATCCTCCTCCTCGAAAGCCTTAGCAACGGACCTAGTGCGCCCAGAACACTCACCTGCAATCAGGACAAAACAAAAACGTCAGCCGAAATTTCGGCATTACGACAGCACAAACTGGACAAAACTAAAAAAACAAAAAAACAAACCACCTGCAAATGCGAAACAGAAACATGGGCAAACCCGCCCAAACCCATTCAACAAAACACTTCACAAATTTTTTTAAAAAAAACGACTCGCCCTTCTTTTTAAGCAAAAGACGAGTCAAAACACGAGAAAATTACAAAATCACCCAACACCTCAAGGCCCACACGAGGTCCGCCAAATAAATAACAAAAATTCCCGACACAACTGGGTATTTTTCACAGCTAAAAAAGGATATTTTACGCCAATTCGGGCATAAACAGGTTAAAAATTCAAAGTACGACCACAACAAAACAACGTGATTTAATCACGTCTTAAAGCGACCTAAACTACCGATAAGGTCCATTTCAAGACAAACCGGCTCAATTTCAGCCCAAACAGACGCTTATTTCGTCAGCATAAGACCGTCTAACAAAGGCAAAAATTGAAATTTTGCCCACAACTCCCAACGAAGGTTTAATGTGGCAAAGACGGTCTTCCTCGACTACAATGCAACCTAGTGGGGCACACAACTCAAGCAAACAAATACGACATTGTGCAATAAGACGAATTTCCGTCTCATTCACGTTTCAAGCCTAGGGAGCGGGAACGGGGACCAAAATACAAACTAAAAGCACCCCTATACTCTTAAACAGGTTTCTAACCTAATGCAATCATCAATTTCACTCGGAAATGGGCTAAACAAAAACGCCCAAATCGATTTTCAAGGGGTTTGGGTTTCGCCCTAATTCAATTAACAAAAAGACAAACAAATTCAAATGGATTCAAGAGGATTTACATACCTTGAGATGACATAAGGACAATGGCACGAAAACAAGTAAAGGACAAAGTCGAAAATGGCGATTTTTGTTGGGTTTTTGCGATTTTGTGTCGAGGAAGACGAAGACAAGGAGGAGCTCAGCTTCTTCGCGTCTTTTTACAGAAAAAAGGGGGAGCCCCTTGCGTCGCAGGGCGGCTCGCGCCTCTTTGAGGTGTTCCTTGCGTGTTCAGCAAAATTTTGGGCTTTGGCCCAATTTTCATACGAGTTCCACAATTTTCAAAACAACAGAATTAAAAACCGTCACTTTCAAATCACAAAAAACAAAATAGTGAAATTCAAACTCGTTATTTCGACAATTTTCAAAACAACGAAATTAAAAACCGTCACTCTCAAACCACAAAAAACAAAATAGTGAAATTCAAACTCGCTATTTTTACAAATTTCAAACGACGGAATTAAAAACCGTCATTTTCAAATAAAAAAAAAAACAAACAAAATGGTGAAATTCAAACTTGCTATTTTCACAAATTTCAACGACGAAATTAAAAAACGTCATTTTCTTCAAAAAAACACAACAACGAACAAACAGAATAGCGAAATTCAAAATTCGTTATTTTTCCACAACTTTAAGCAGCGGGATTAGAAACTGTCACCCCTTCACCAAAGCAAAATAACGAAATTCCGATTCGTTATCTACACAATTTTAGACGACGACATTAAAAGCCATCACCTTTTTCAAACAAAAACAGGAAAGTGAAATTCAAATTCACTCCTCCTCATAAATTTCAAATCACAGGAAGACGGAATTAGGACCGTTATCTCCCAAACAAACATCGAATGGCGGAATTCACATCCGCTATTTCTACAAACCCTAAACAACAGCGGTAAAAACCGCTACCTCTCTTCGAGATTCGAAATCACCGCCATCCACAGGAGCCAGGCTCAAGCCTATCTCTTTCCAGCGCCACAAACATCCAATGTGAACACCGAAATTCCCCCAGCAGGATATCAGAGACCTCCCCGCGGAACCCACTAACTCAACAACTTCTCGAAATAAGCCCGTCCAACATGGCTATTTCCCGCAGCCGGTCATTCGACCTTCAGCATGGCTGGCGAGCCTCAAAATGCGCCTTCAACATGGCTGTCGAGCCTCAAAACGCGCCTTCAACATGGCTGGTGAGCCTCAAAATGCAGCCTCAACATGGTTGGCGAGCCTCAAAACGCACCCTTCAGCATGGCTAGCGAGCCCCAAAACGCACCCCCAACATGGTTGGCGAGCCTAAAAACGCACCTTCAACATGGCTGGCGAGCCTCAAAACGCGCCTTCAACATGGCTGGTGAGCCTCAAACCGCACCTCAACGCGGCTGGCGAGCCCCATCATATTTGCAACGCGTCTGGCAAGCCCCATCATATCCGCAACACAGCTGACGAGCATTTGTGCGCAAACAAGAAACAATTTAAGGACATATCCCGAAGATGCCTCAGGTATGACTCCTTCCTATGGTTGGCGAGCCTTTGTACGTAGTCTAACGGACTTTAAACGACCCATACGGAAAGTCGACAGACTCTAAACTGTTCCCGACGACAGGTCCTTGACTCGTATCCCCGAGTCGCCTTGGCGTCGCCCTTCCCGACGGCAGGTCCTTGGCCCGAATTCTTTCGAGCTGCCTCGACGTCGCTTCGGTCTCCAAGTTGTAATCTTCGATTGACCTGGGGGGTTATACTTTGACTTTCGCCCTGTCCAAGCGTCAGTCAAACTGGGGGCTCTGTAGATACCCAATATCTGTTGATTCCCCAACAAACACCCGATGATTATCGGACTACAACATGCTAAGGAATCGATACGTTTAATCGACAGTTTTGTATAACTATACGTCGGAAAACTCAAAACGATTTCGAAAATAAAACATTTTAAAACTTTTCAAAAGTATTTGGAGTGTTTTATGCACGACAACGGGGTCGCAATAACACAACTAGAGTCAAAACCGACGCCGGACCAAAAACCGACTCAAAATTCAAATCCCGATTCCAACAACGAGTCAAACCGAGTCAAACACAAAAAACAAACATCACAAAGCTTCCATGTTAAGTACACCCGTTATACTTGAATTGTCAAGTACTACAATCATGATATCCAAAACCTAGGATAGAACAAATCATGATTTCAAATGCGTGATAGTGACAAGACAGCTCGAAGACCCACGAAATGGCTCGCGCCTCTTCGAGTAGCCTAGATGGCCACGTCTCTCAAATCGCACACAACCACTCAATCTTCTATAAATATCCCTCAAATGCCACCATTTGAAGGTACGCGAGTGTCCGCCCCCTCATTTCTTCATTAAAGTTGCAGCAGGAGCTGAGGCACAGGTCAGCAACAATCCTGACTCAGCTGCCACACCAACTCCACCAGTCATGAAGAGGTTCACCAGGTCCAGTGTGGGGGTGCCTAAATGGCCCCTTAATCAATCTTAGTCCAGTATAAAAATCAAATCCAGAGTCCAGGCATCAGTTCATTTTAATTTAGCATCAATTCAGTCACAAGTCAAGTAGAATTGGTTAGGAGAAAGGTCACTATCAGGTTGCCATTTTTGTTCAGACAAGGCTCTAAAGCAAACCAACTAGAGTGAGCTTATTTTAGCAATAATCCGGATGAAACAAATCCTATTTAAGACTCTAGACAGTTGCTGCAACCTTTCACAAAGCAACTTCAAGCCTTCACCAAGCAAAGATAAAGGCAGTTGACTGACATGCCACTTTTTCTGCAATTTACTTGTTATTTACCTAGCTTTTTCAGTTTTACCCTCTTGCCAGTCCCACATTGTAAGATATTTGTCCTTTGCTTTACGTACTAGCTTAATCCTGACCCTAGGATTGAAATGTAACCGAGCAACAACTCCCAGCAAGCTCTATATAAAGAGCATTGCCTGCAATGAAACATTCAGACTGCTTTTAAACCAAAAACTTTGAGTTATTTACTCTGAATTAAATCTTCACAACTTGTGCTTAGTTAGTTGTAAGTCCGGCTTAATTCTAATCTGTGCTTTGCTGTGATTAGAGATTGAGGACCTGTGGTAATTAAATTCAAACCTGTGCAATGATGTGGTTGAACTTAATTGTTGTCTGAGTTTAAATCTGGGAATTTTTGTGCTTTGCTATGGATTTTCTTATTTAAATTCTCAAGTTATTTGCTTAGATTATCCCGAGATCTTCTGTGGAAATTTAAGTAAGTGATTATATCCCAAGACCCCAAAACTAATCATCAGTTCATAACTCATCGAATTTCTCGTCAATTGATTGCTATCGACTTGAATGAATTTTTAAAAATAGTTAGAGTGCAAAATAAATCTCCAAGTTTTTATCAGTAGAAGTTTATATAAACATAGTATTTATCACCAAATTTCATGAATTTTAAAAATCATTTGCTATTTTTCCTTTCCTCTGCAAGATCATTGCATTACTGAAGTTCTATCTGAATTGCTTCATTTTCATGTTAAACCCAATAGTTTACACTCCAAAAATTCTAGACTCGACTTCTCAAGTCACAAACCGACACGTATTTTCGACCTACCGATCGGAAATACAAGCCATACACATTGTTTGGTACCGTCATCGTGCATTAAATCACTTGACCGACTATCTCGACCAACTACACAATCACTAAACTAAACAAACACTCATTACATTGCTAAAACGGTTTTCAACCGAGTTTTCCGACCTAGCGGGTTTTTACACTTCTGTTGATTTCTCGTCTTCAATCTAGCATGTAAGTATGAGGGTGTAATAATCCTCTTCTTTCATGTCTTTTTATCTGTTTCATGACCTTAACATGCTTAAACATGCATAACATGGTCCAAAATACGGATCGAATGAGCCAAAACCGAGTTTTGACCGGAAACAGAAGGCCCTAGTCACCACTAGGTACCTCGCGCCTCAATGGGGTGTCCAGGTCAGAATTCAACGTGTGTTGATACCCGTATCCGTCGATATTGGAATTTATAGAGAACCCGACAAACACCCGATGATGATAGGACACATGTATTCTTTAGTTGTCATTGCCATTATTTGGAGCTCGTTTTACGAGGTAGAATGGGCGTCGTCGATGAAGTAATTTATTAATTTAAATGATATTTAAATTAATGTTTTTTTTAGTGAGTTCATTTTATTTAATTTAAATGATATTTAAATTATGGTTTTTTGAAGTAAATTCAATTTATTCTATTTTATTTTGAATTTATTTTCCCAAGTTTATTTTATTGAAAATAAAATAAATAATTGATTTGAAAAATCACTTTATGAGTATATTTGATTTGAAAAGTCATTTATTTTAATGGGTTAATTGATTTGAAAAATCGATTTTAAAAGCGAAGAAAACTCGTTTCAACCGTGTGTTTTTGAGCTCGATTTTGGCTCGGTTTTTGAGCCCGTTTCTTTTGCGAATTGGCACGAATCTCGAGTACACTAACCCACCTAAGACAATACCCATCCACCCTTGTTCGAACCCCCCAACCACGGCCCAAACTCTCGTCCAAAACAAGCCCCAAACAGCCCGCACCAAACCGAGCAGCCCCTGTTTTGGCAGCTCAATCCCGAGCCCAAAACCCGCTCCAAACACTACCAAAACCCGTACCCATTAACCCTAACCCATACCCTAGTATCCTACCCATATTATCCTACCTTAATCACCAAGAAAACCCCCCTCAAACCCTCACAAAAACCCATGGACAGCAGCCATACGGGATTGAGCCCGACCGCTCCTCCTCTCTTTTAACCTATTTTAAACCCTTATAAATACCACCCCTTCACCATACATTCATTCCTATAAGTTCTCCATACATGCAACCATCACCCATAAGCTTTAAACCTCAGAAACAAACCCTAAACATCCTCCAAAAACCCTAAACAAAACCGACACACAAACTGAAACTGTTTGTGTGTCCTCTTCGAAAACCCTTTCGTTCCTCCATCAAACCTCCATAAAAATTCGAGTTTATTGTTCCTAATTAACCACATAACATCCATCTACACATTAGACAAAGAATTACGAGCCAAATTGCCCTTGAGAGTACACGAAATCCCTCGAAAAACAGAGTGAAATAACACTCTGTTTTCGCGGTTTCTTCTTGTCTGTCCAGTTCTGTTTGTGCTCGTTTTTCGTGCCCAATAACCCAAAACGAGCAGGGGTTGCTTTAAGATCCCTGTTCTCCTTTCTTTCTAGTTTTCAAAACATCTTTTAGATCGAATTTTCGTCGTGAAACGAGGGAGATATCACTGTTTTAAAATCGCTGTCCAGAAACTTTCCAAAACGCGTGTTTGCTTTATTCTTCGTCGACGACGGCCTCTCGAGATAAAATCTACCATCGATTACGACCCAAGACGGTGTCAACGATACATGTAGGTTGAGGGTGCATCAAATCCCCTTCTCTTTCCTCTTTTTATTTCGTTTTCTTATGCCTTTTTTTTAGTTTGTTTTTTGGTTTGTTTCCGTTTTGTTTATCGATTGTTTTTAAATTAACTATGAAACTAGTTAGTCCGAGTATGAGTTAAAGTACCACCATGAACACCCGCGTTGACTTGAGATAGGAAAAGAAACCACTCCTTCCTCGCTTTGTCGTACACCCCGTCTCATTTACATATCCTCGTGTTCAAGGTAGGGCATAAATAAAACAATTTTCTAACTTCGCTCTTCGCTTTTGACCCCTTTGTTATTTCGGCCAATTCGACATACCCTAGGACCCGTTGTATGTTAGTTTAACCTCTGATTGTTAACCTATGACGTATTTAGATGACATTAAATTAATTTAATAACCTAATTAGACACATTAGGGTGCATCGACATAGCTTTAAAAATCAATTAACAATTCCAAATAATTGAACGCATCTTTCTTATCACTTGATTTCTCGCTAGCATAGGAGTGCGTGATTAGCACCTTCCTATTAACACTCGACGAGTAAGCATTAATCTTATGATATCTGACCTAATTGGACCCTTAGGCCGTGTAGAATAACACACTTTGCGCGACAATCAATCAACTTTGTTTCTAACTCGTTTTCTAACTTGTTTCCTATCCCTTTTCGCAAACATTCGATCTAACCAATGAATTTAACTTAGGAACTAGGTTGACCTTATCTTGGCCGTTGGTTTGGGCCGTGGCTTTAGGCCGTGGGGTTGGCCACGCCTTTCTTTGTCTCGCTTGTTTCTTACCTTTTGTTCTTTGTCGTTTGTTAGCTTGTAATTTATCGTTTGCTTATCGAGTTGTAATTTTCGAGTTTGTTTTACTTCTTTTGAGTCAAAACCTCTTCAAAAACCTTGGTCTTGTTTGGTTAGACGGTTATTCCCCAATGCTTGTAGGAGCGTAGTAAACCGCATGTTGTCTAAAGCAACATGGCCCTGTTTATGCTAATGCATGCTTTGGTGCGTAGCCCTATGTCTAATTCGATGAGATTAAGCGCGAGCACGCATTACGAGGAGTGACCCAAGGCCGTGGGTCATGTGAGCCGTGGGCCACCCCTCATGTGCACGGTTTTTAAGGCCAAACGGCCGTGTGTGTTGTCGTGTATTGTTTTGTATGTAGAAATTGTATTTAGATCGAGTTGTATCTTTAATTTGTTGTTGTGTCGGCATGAAATGCCTGGTTTGTAATAGGTAGATCCCAACGGCTCCCCCATTCCCCTTTAAGCCTTGTTTGCTTTGTTCGTATGTTGTTAGATTAATCAACCCACATGCTAAATTACAACTTTGACAAAGTTAGTTTAGTTGCATCTAAAACGACATAGAAATTGTTGTCACATGATAGGGTTAAAACAACGTTTGCATATCATACATCGCAGTAGCTATGACCTTGTTTGAACTCCGACACTTGACTTAGTAGAGGCCGTTATTGACGGGCGGGGTTGGGTGTCCTTATGGGCTTCCCAACACGTACCCTCACCCCTTACTCAAGATCTATGGTTTGTGGATCCGTCTAAATACCATTGGATTACGAGAGTCATTCAAATCGAGTGATATAGGGTACAAGTCTTTATCTTTAATCACTCGTAGTCGATTGGCTTTATGCTTTTTGATGAAAGGTGTAAAGTTGACTTGAACGGTTCCAAGTTCCCAAAAAACTTGGTGGCGACTCTAATTTGTCTTAATTCGATTCGAAAGAACCTCGAGTCGATTATGCCGGTGTGGATCCCGCGGACGCAGCTTCCCGAGGGCCTTGTCCACGATTTGGCGACTCACTGGGGAAAAAGGACTAGTTACACTGTGTTTCTAGGGTCTTTTCCTCCGAGGTGAAACTTGAAAAGAAAGTGTTGGAAAGTAAAACATTACTCATAGTGCTACGATTCATGCATAAACCCTTAAGGACTTGCCCGGGCCGTCCCAGCGTTTCTTCGTGATGCGTGGGCGCGACGTCCCACTATGCCAGGAAGCTGCACATTGCTCGCTTCCACTTCGCCTCGCGTGGTTCTTGGGAGTGGGGACGATCTTCTAGGTACTTTACCTTAAGACACCTTGCTCTATAAGACCGCAAAAGGATGGAGGGCATAGACCTTCTTGTAGAAGACTTGCCGAGACTTAGAGATGTCTAGGAGCATACATCCTTATAACATGAGAATGACAATGTGCAATTTGTTTTCCCGAGTCTTGTTTTTCGAAAATTCCCATGTCCTTTTCAAAACCGAACTTTTGAACAACTTACTTTCAAAATAGCATGGTTTTAAAAACGCGGAATGCTGCCCAAATAGGACTAGAATTTTCGGCCCAAAAATGAGCTTTTATAGCCGGCATGCTGCCCATTTCAAATCTCATTTTCAAATCAATCCTTCGATTTTTCCAAATCCGATCCAAAATGTCTCTCGAACCTCAACCAAGCATGAAATGCGTCGAGTCGTGTCCGGGTCCTGGCCGTGTTAGGCTAGACGTTTTTTTTCATTCCAAGAGTCTAGAACACGACCTTGTTGGGTCACCCAAGCTCACCTCTTGGGCTTTGAGTCATGTTGGTCGACCTCTTGGTCTAGGATAGTCCACAAAAAACGTCCAAGCTAGGCCCTTTAGGACGTTTCACTCGAACCCATGGGCTATGTTAGCCTAATCACGGGTTTAGTCACACCAAGTCCAGTTTAGAATCGAGTTATGACAGTTTGAGTCACGTCGTTTTGTCGAGTCTAAAATGAACCGATGTCTAAATCCAACCGTGAGTCGAACCTTTGGTTAGTCAATCTCAAGTCGAGTCTTTGTTTGAGTCAAGTTGAGGTCGTGTCCTTAAGTGTGCAGGGGCTCTTACTTTAAATATTGACTCAGTACGGGGTTTTCTTTTAGAAAGGCCGCCAAAAACCCGACGTCAAGCAATGGAAGATGTCATTAACAAGCTTACGAGGCCGTGAACCTCATGATGACCCGAATGGATGCAATCGAATCTAAGCCGTGTGAAGATTCCCCTCCATCTACCCCACCACATCGACCGATCCGGAAAACGGTTCAAGTTAATCGAAGACCGTTTGAAGCTCTCCCAGGGGAAGAACATTCACTATGAGAATGCTAGGGCCTATGCCCCAGTTCAGGATAAGTTGCCCACGAACATGGTACTCACCGACATCCCAAAGTTCAAGGGCACCGAAGATCCAGTCCACCATGTCAAGGCCTATAAAGGGTACTTAGCACTGAAAGGAGTACCTGCTGAAATGCTCTCTGAAATTTTCGCTCAATCTCTGGATGAACACCCGAAGGCGTGGTTCTACAATCTTGACCTTAAGAACTTCCCCACTTTCAAGATATCACGGTGGAGTTCTCAAGCACTATCTTGACAATGTCAAATTCAAACCAACATAAGAACATTGGAGGTGATGACACGAAAGACAAAGAAGGCTTTACCAATTCCTTGCAAGATGGCGCGCCGAAAAGCATGAAATTAGCCAAGAAGCCTGATGAAGTTGAAATGGTAGATAAGTTCGTAAAGAATCTACGACCTATTTACCGCAATGCTCTGAAATACCAGAATTTTGGCTCTTTCAAAGAATTGATAAGAATCGGGATAAAGGTAGAAGATGATGTCATAAGGGCAGAGGCTGAAAGGCCGAAAGGGTACCAAGGGGCCTCATCGTCTAAGGGCAAGGCCCCAGCAACCGCCCATATTGATGAATCCATCAATCTCTTAGAAGGGCAATCAAAGAAGTCGCAGCGCCAAACACCTAGGGCATTCACCGATATCGGATGCACTTATACATATGCTCTCCAAAGGCTCATAGCCCAAGGAAAGCTGAAGCCTATTGGCCCGACTCCGGACCCTCCCGCTGATCAACAAGGTAAATGGTATAAACCTAATGCCTACTGTGCCTTTCATCAAGGGAAGGGACACGATACTGAAAGGTGTTTTAGACTAAAGCACGAAATTCAAGACATGATTGAGAACGGAACGCTCCCAATCCCAGCCATTAAACCCAATAACATCACCAATCCATTTGCCGATCACGCCAATTTTGTTTCTGTCGAAGATAATGTCGATTATTCCCATCTTATCCGCCCATGTCACTTGAAAGGGGCGTTTATCGGGAAAATATTTGTGGATTGCTTTGAATTCTTGCCAAACCCGAAGAATGAAATTCAAATCGGGAGTCTCGCTCTGGAATGTACTCCTCTCGTTGACGAAGTTAATAAAGGACAATTCGATTCACCAACCTTCATCATCAGGCGTAGATCCTCGGAGGACTACCTCGGGATGGAGGCCGACCATCAAAGGGATCAAGGACCGAGTCGGGCATCTAAGCCGACAAATGAACAAGAGAAAGCTCAAGACCAGATTTGAAAATTATAAGTCGGGATCTGTTTTCTTATCTTAGTCGAGTCGAGTCTAGGACTTTCGTTTTTTTGAATTTGAGTCGTTTGTTCCACGATGACCTAGGGTGTGTCCTAGGAATCGTTCCTTCGAGTCTGTTAAGCATTTGTCATTCCAATAAAAGTTGCAGTTTCGTTTCCAAATATCCCTTGTTTTCAATCCTCAATCATTCCGAAGCATGATTAAACGCACAACACACTCAAAGGAATCCCTGGGGTAGAAATATGTCATGTTTCAAAATGTAAGGTACACTAGGATCCCGTGTTTGATTCCTTTACCTATTCCATGTCTGGTGGTAGAAAACCTTCATCTGAACCAATGTTTGTGACAAGCTTTTAGATGATTCTATAACAAACCCGGACTAGCTCCTTGTTTCCCCTATCGATGATGGAAGGCAAGCGTTTTCCCCCAACAAAATCATCCCATGTCGAAGAGAGAAGATATCAACCCGTTCTAACAAGGAATTGTTAGTTCCTACCCAAATTAATTGGCGAAGCCCAGTTTTCAAGGTGTATCCATTTATGACTAAGAGAATGAATAAAAGATCATTTTCAAAGAGAGAAAAAATGAAAAAGAATGAAAAATGAGAAAAAGAGAAAAATTGGAAAAATGAAAAAAAAAAAATGAAAAAAAAAGAAAAATGAAAAAAGATGAAAGAAAAAGGAAAAAAAGAAAAAAAGATGTTGAAGTTATTGCGGAATGCTTTTGGTTGGATGTCGAAGTTACGGAAGCCAGAATTCAAGTCAAGTACCCATAGTTAAAGTTCAATGGGCGAAGCCCAAAAGCGTAAGTAGTGACCTCTTTACCCTCTTTGTCCTTCCCGAGACAGTTACAAGGGGATAGTCGGGAATTTTGAGAATTATTCCGCTTGTGTTGTTACACCCAGCCTTTAGGGACCAGATATGGAGATTTGAACCCACATTGTTTTCCAACCCATTTGCACTCGGATTTCATCAAACCCGAGACACCCATTCCAACCACATTAGCAGCCATAGCCCTTGGCCTTAGCACCACAAAACAAACCTTCAGAATGATGGTTAACTATTCAAACTTGTTATTACCAAGCTCCACGTCCCAAAAGATCCAAGCCTTTTACACCTAACCCCAAACACGGGATACAACGGTACCTTACAGGCTAGAATGGGATATGACATGATACCTTAGGTGAAACCTTCGAGTGTGTACACACAATCAAAATGCCAATTTAATGCACCTTGATCGAACTACGTCGGATTTGATTTCGCTCCACGCGGATACGTAGGTAGTCCTTCTGAATAAGGGATTCAATCCACTCATCATCCAAGTTGTCATCTTGTCGGTTTCTTACGGGTCTTAACCAAGTCCAAATGAAGCCACCTTTGTTTGAGTCGGTCTTAGCACTCGATGTAGGCTAGGATAAGGATATAGGTCCAGATGAATAGTATCAAGTCTCAGAATGAGCTTTATCTAACGGTTTAGGCAAAGATGTTGAGTCACATAGATGTGGGTTTGTGTTGGGAACAGAAAATATGAAAAACCCGCTGAAAAGAAAGAAGGCGTGGAAGAAAAAATAGTAGAAGCCCGCTGAAAAGAAAGAAGGCGGTGGCAAGAAATAATGAAAACTCGCTGAAAAGAAAGGAGGCGAGGAGAAGAGTGACAGGATGTTCCCAACAAGAGTGATATGTGATGTCTAAGTGCTTTCATAAGATCAGTCTGTGTTTAGTGTCGGGCGAAGCCAACGTTGTTGCTCCGTGAGTTTAATCCACCCTGTCAATGCCAAGTGATCTTGATTCCCATGTGCCCTTGGGAGCACGCCCACGCCATACGATATCTCCGTCCCAAGTCCGATGACCTTGTGATTCCCATTTGCCATCTTTTGGTGTCGGAACGGCCAATTTACATTTCTACCCCCAACAAGTCAATATTTGAACTAAAACTCGTGCACACTTACGGTTTTATTTTCCTTTTTTGTTTTACGGTAGCGGGCTACGCCCACGTTGTTTACGGGTCATACGGAGTGTCTGAGTCGTATTTCATGCTCACCCATCAAGGTTCGATTTCAAAAAATTTCAAAATTTCAAAATTCCAAAAACTTTTTGCGAATTATGGATAGATGATCCAAGTAGTGGAATCTTTTTGGGTCGATGATCCAATCCTTCGAAATTCAAAATTCAAGATTCAATTTTTGAAGGGCCGATGGCCCAACATTCCAAGAGATGTCAAATTCAAACTTCGGGTCAATGGCCCAGTTATTCAAAATTTTCAAATTCAATTTTCGGGTCGATGACCCAATCTTTCAAATGATCCAATTTCAAGATCGATGATCCAAATGTGCTTAAGTGATGATTATTGCTCGTACATTTTCTATGTTTCAAATATAGCAAGATATGCTTCAACTCGGGGCTCTAAAGTCTTCGACTTTAGAGCCATCACAAATCGGGGCTCACGAAGCCGTTGGCTTCAGAGACCATTATCAAGATGTAGAGGATGACATCCACCAAGAATTCAATTCAATACAAGAGTATGAAATGGAAGAATTCCGTAGATGAAAGCAAATGATGAAAGCGGCGGCAACCTCCTCGGAAAGTCCCGTCCCATTCGGACAAGTGCCAAAGAGATGATAAATTTTGGGCAAATGTCGCAGATGATGAATTTTGGACATACGCCAAAGATGATAAACTTTGGGCATGTGTCGGCCATTCTTAAACTACGACGCGGTTTGATTCCGTCAGAAACGGATACGTAGGCGCCTAAGGATAAGGCTCAACCCACCATTTATGCAATTTATGGGTCGATGACCGACGATGATAATTTGACACAACGAAGCAAGAGTCAACCCCAACGAAGTTTCGGGTATGATCTCTTCTTATGGTCAAGTAGCTTATATACGCAAGTCTAATGGACTATAAACGACCATTGAGAATCCTCGGTCGAGAGGGACTGGGGTATACTTTGACTTTCGCCTTGTCCAAGCCTCAGTCAAAGTGGGGGCTCTGTTGATACCCGTATCCGTCGATATTGGAATTTATAGAGAACCCGACAAACACCCGATGATGATAGGACACATGTATTCTTTAGTTGTCATTGTCATTATTTGGAGCTCGTTTTACGAGGTAGAATGGGCGTCGTCGATGAAGTAATTTATTAATTTAAATGATATTTAAATTAATGTTTTTTTTCGTGAGTTCATTTTATTTAATTTAAATGATATTTAAATTATGGTTTTTTGAAGTAAATTCAATTTATTCTATTTTATTTTGAATTTATTTTCCCAAGTTTATTTTATTGAAAATAAAATAAATAATTGATTTGAAAAATCACTTTATGAGTATATTTGATTTGAAAAGTCATTTATTTTAATGGGTTAATTGATTTGAAAAATCGATTTTAAAAGCGAAGAAAACTCGTTTCAACCGTGTGTTTTTGAGCTCGATTTTGGCTCGGTTTTTGAGCCCGTTTCTTTTGCGAATTGGCACGAATCTCGAGTACACTAACCCACCTAAGCCAATACCCATCCACCCTTGTTCGAACCCCCCAACCACGGCCCAAACTCTCGTCCAAAACAAGCCCCAAACAGCCCGCACCAAACCGAGCAGCCCCTGTTTTGGCAGCTCAATCCCGAGCCCAAAACCCGCTCCAAACACTACCAAAACCCGTACCCATTAACCCTAACCCATACCCTAGTATCCTACCCATATTATCCTACCTTAATCACCAAGAAAACCCCCCTCAAACCCTCACAAAAACCCATGGACAGCAGCCATACGGGATTGAGCCCGACTGCCTCCTCCTCTCTTTTAACCTATTTTAAACCCTTATAAATACCACCCCTTCACCATACATTCATTCCTATAAGTTCTCCATACATGCAACCATCACCCATAAGCTTTAAACCTCAGAAACAAACCCTAAACATCCTCCAAAAACCCTAAACAAAACCGACACACAAACTGAAACTGTTTGTGTGTCCTCTTCGAAAACCCTTTCGTTCCTCCATCAAACCTCCATAAAAAATCGAGTTTCTTGTTCCTAATTAACCACATAACATCCATCTACACATTAGACAAAGAATTAAGAGCCAAATTGCCCTTGAGAGTACACGAAATCCCTCGAAAAACAGAGTGAAATAACACTCTGTTTTCGCGGTTTCTTCTTGTCTGTCCAGTTCTGTTTGTGCTCGTTTTTCGTGCCCAATAACCCAAAACGAGCAGGGGTTGCTTTAAGATCCCTGTTCTCCTTTCTTTCTAGTTTTCAAAACATCTTTTAGATCGAATTTTCGTCGTGAAACGAGGGAGATATCACTGTTTTAAAATCGCTGTCCAGAAACTTTTCAAAACGCGTGTTTGCTTTATTCTTCGTCGACGACGGCCTCTCGAGATAAAATCTACCATCGATTACGACCCAAGGCGGTGTCAACGATACATGTAGGTTGAGGGTGCATCAAATCCCCTTCTCTTTCCTCTTTTTATTTCGTTTTCTTATGCCTTTTTTTTAGTTTGTTTTTTGGTTTGTTTCCGTTTTGTTTATCGATTGTTTTTAAATTAACTATGAAACTAGTTAGTCCGAGTATGAGTTAAAGTACCACCATGAACACCCGCGTTGACTTGAGATGGGAAAAGAAACCGCTCCTTCTGTCGGTCGTACACCCCTGTCTCATTTACATATCCTCGTGTTCAAGGTAGGGCATAAATAAAACAATTTTCTAACTTCGCTCTTCGCTTTTGACCCCTTTGTTATTTCGGCCAATTCGACATACCCTAGGACCCGTTGTATGTTAGTTTAACCTCTGATTGTTAACCTATGACGTATTTAGATGACATTAAATTAATTTAATAACCTAATTAGACACATTAGGGTGCATCGACATAGCTTTAAAAATCAATTAACAATTCTGTAAATAATTGAACGCATCTTTCTTATCACTTGATTTCTCGCTAGCATAGGAGTGCGTGATTAGCACCTTCCTATTAACACTCGACGAGTAAGCGTTAATCTTATGATATCTGACCTAATTGGACCCTTAGGCCGTGTAGAATAACACACTTTGCGCGACAATCAATCAACTTTGTTTCTAACTCGTTTTCTAACTTGTTTCCTATCCCTTTTCGCAAACATTCGATCTAACCAATGAATTTAACTTAGGAACTAGGTTGACCTTATCTTGGCCATTGGTTTGGGCCGTGGCTTTAGGCCGTGGGGTTGGCCACGCCTTTCTTTGTCTCGCTTGTTTCTTACCTTTTGTTCTTTGTCGTTTGTTAGCTTGTAATTTATCGTTTGCTTATCGAGTTGTAATTTTCGAGTTTGTTTTACTTCTTTTGAGTCAAAACCTCTTCAAAAACCTTGGTCTTGTTTGGTTAGACGGTTATTCCCCAATGCTTGTAGGAGCGTAGTAAACCGCATGTTGTCTAAAGCAACATGGCCCGGTTTATGCTAATGCATGCTTTGGTGCGTAGCCCTATGTCTAATTCGATGAGATTAAGCGCGAGCACGCATTACGAGGAGTGACCCAAGGCCGTGGGTCATGTGAGCCGTGGGCCACCCCTCATGTGCACGGTTTTTAAGGCCAAACGGCCGTGTGTGTTGTCGTGTATTGTTTTGTATGTAGAAATTGTATTTAGATCGAGTTGTATCTTTAATTTGTTGTTGTGTCGGCATGAAATGCCTGGTTTGTAATAGGTAGATCCCAACGGCTCCCCCATTCCCCTTTAAGCCTTGTTTGCTTTGTTCGTATGTTGTTAGATTAATCAACCCACATGCTAAATTACAACTTTGACAAAGTTAGTTTAGTTGCATCTAAAACGACATAGAAATTGTTGTCACATGATAGGGTTAAAACAACGTTTGCATATCATACATCGCAAAGAGCTATGACCTTGTTTGAACTCCGACACTTGACTTAGTAGAGGCCGTTATTGACGGGCGGGGTTGGGTGTCCTTATGGGCTTCCCAACACGTACCCTCACCCCTTACTCAAGATCTATGGTTTGTGGATCCGTCTAAATACCATTGGATTACGAGAGTCATTCAAATCGAGTGATATAGGGTACAAGTCTTTATCTTTAATCACTCGTAGTCGATTGGCTTTATGCTTTTTGATGAAAGGTGTAAAGTTGACTTGAACGGTTCCAAGTTCCCAAAAAACTTGGTGGCGACTCTAATTTGTCTTAATTCGATTCGAAAGAACCTCGAGTCGATTATGCCGGGTGTGGATCCCGCGGACGCAGTTCCCGAGGGCCTTGTCCACAACGTGTTTGAGTTCATTCTTTCCATTTTTCATTTCATTTTACAACCGGTTTTTATCGTTTCAAATCATTTTTATAAGAAACCTTTTAACCATAAATCATTCTCACCCTTGGTTCTTCATACCATGACAGTTTAATCCGTTTTTTGGTGATAATATTTGGTTAATTACATTTTAAAAGGTATTTTAAAACCTTTTATTCATTTGTTTACATTTCAAAAACAACCATATTAGTCATACATGCATAATCATCCTTGGTTCCACATACCATGTCGGTTTGAACCCGAGTACGATGATAAACATTGACTAATCACAAAACAATGAACTTAATACAATTAGTTCATAACCATTTTTCAAAACTATTCATGTCAAACTTGCAAAACTGAACCCGACATCGAATATCGTCAATACAATGATGATTATTTAAGTCTCGTTTTTAATATTGGCATAAAAGTGGTCTAAATGACCTTTTTAAATAAAGACGGGTTAAAACACTCTCTTACAAACTGTTTTACAAACGTTTTTAAAATTCAGAAGACGTCCCTTTGGATCGTCTGCTGCCTCGCGCCTAAACAGGTCCTTTTGCATCGCCTGATGGCTCGCGCCTCAATAGGCTGCCTGATGCAGGTCCTGCTTCCTTTCCAGCACTTTCCTAGGACGATCCTGTGGGAAATAATCTGTATACTTCCCTTAAAATGAAGGATTATAACGAATTAACAATGATGATAACTAGTCATAAAATAAAATGCACATACAAAAAGATAAAGAGATGAAGAATCAACCTTCGGTCCTAGCAAATTTGGCCTATGAACAATATCGCAATGATATTCTCCTATCAGTTGCACCCAAGATGCTCCGAGAAATGCCCTTGTTTTGCTAGAATCGATATAAAATGTGTTAAATTGTCATCTAGTGAGGATCAAACCCATGACCTCTTGGTTTGTGTACCCTCACTATTACCACTATGACACATTCAACTTGTTGATATTAAATATAACCGATTACATTTAATTACGAATTAAGAGATTAATTCGTCCAAGCTAACATTACATACATTTAACTAAATATAACTTATTATATTCAATTTACGAATTGACAGTTAATTCGTCTCAACTAATATTATTTAATCTTCATTAAATAATTGTCTCATCAACACATTGACTAACTGTTTAGTCATATTAGGCATCAATGTGATCATATTTCTATAACCACATCTCTCAAACACATCCGATAGGTGTGACCTTTAGGGACCAGTTGATCACCGCCATCTGTATGATAATAACGTCAAACTTTCTAGCAAGCCAACCGTTATTAGGTAAACGTTAATCAACTAATTAAATATACGAAGTATACCCTTGTGAACCTGTAAGAGATTTACAAATGTTATCATACTAATTTGTGGAGGACACAAGCTCCAACAAACTCCCACTTGTCCTCACAAGTGTATGTGCGATAACCGATTCTCATATCCTAAAATTTCTCCCACTCAATGTAAAACAATTTGCAAATCCGTATTCACAAAGGTCGTATTTCACAAGCGATCAATATCAAGAGTGGTTTCCCCGACTAGAGAGTAACTTAACTGATAAACGAATCAACATTCGAGCATGGCCATGCATTTTAGTTACAACTCCTCGAGCGGCCCTGAGAAATTACTATACCTGATAAGGGTTGGATATTTTCCTCAACTCGAATCCTGCAGATGTAAGCACAGTATGAAATGACCCAGAAAAAATCTACTTAGCCTCCGGTTACGGCAGACCGTGAGAAAGAACCAAAGTCACCCAAAAACTGTCTTAATCTTAAGAGACAGTCGATAGTCAAAATAATCGACTCTAGGAACACAATGGATGTCCTATCCACGACCTGGCACCGAATGTTTTTAAACATTTAGGACTCCATTACATTGTCACAAAAAAGTTGTCCTACGAGGTGTCGTTATAATCTCGCATCTGTGATCGATCAGTCAACCGTTTGACTAATGGCTCGTTGAACCCACCATCAATCGACTGCACAATATAATAGCCGGAGTTATCAGCTCACATTGGCGATTACGGACCAATACAAATATAATGTAATTCAGTTCACTTTGTGGCGTTCAAAGTTGTCGGTACAATCCACATGAAAAACAAAATATTATATTAAAACGATGAAGTTATAAATAGTATATATGAAAAAGATAATGTATCAAATCCATAATCAAGTACTACAACTCAGGAACACGTTTAATTCCCATGGAATTAACGTGCCCTACATGCTTATCATAATTCAACGGTTTAGTGAGAGGATCCGCGATGTTATCATCCGTCGCAATCTTGTCTATCACTATCTTCTCTTGCTCCACGTAATCACGGATCAGGTGAGCTTTCCGATGTACATGTCTAGATTTGTTGCTAGACTTTGGCTCCTTAGCCTGGAATATGGCACCTCTATTGTCACAATAGATGGTGATCGGGTCATTCGAACTCGGAACTATCGTAAGTCCTTGTAAGAATTGACGCATCCATATCGCTTCCTTTGCTGACTCCGAAGCGGCATAGTACTCGGATTCAGTAGTAGAATCTGCTACAACACTCTGTTTGGAACTCTTCCAGCTGACCGCAGCACCATTAAGAGTGAAGACGAACCCGGACTGAAATTTTGAATCATCTCGATCCGTTTGGAAGCTAGCATCTGCGTAACCGATTGCGCATAACTTAGTATCGCCTCCATAAGTCAATACCTAATCCTTAGTCCTCCGTAGGTACTTGAGGATGTTTTTGACAGCTATCCAGTGTGTTTCACCTGGAGTCTTGTGGTACCGACTCGTCATACTCAATGCATATGCCACGTCTGGACGTGTGCATATCAGGGCATACATGATCGATCCTATTGCAGATGCATAAGGAACACGACTCATGCGCTCAATCCCTTCAAGCGTCGTGGGTGACTGAGACTTGCTCAACTGCATCCCAGTCGTCATTGGAAGGTTCCCCTTTTAGGAGTTGGTCATGCTGAACTTCTCAAGAATCTTATCCAAATAAGACTCCTGACTAAGTGATAACGTCCGTCGTGATCTATCTCGGTAGATACGGATTCCCAAAATGCGCTGTGCCTCACCTAGATCTTTCATCTGGAAATGGTTCTTCAAACATTCTTTAACCGAAGTTAGGAGAGGAATGTCATTCCCAATCAAGAGTATGTCATCGACATACAATATCAAGAATACAATCTTGCTCCCACTCGACTTGATATATAAGCATGGTTCTTCGACCGATCGAGTGAAACCATACTCTTTTATCACCTGGTCGAAACGATGATTCCAACTCCGAGAAGCTTGCTTAAGTCCATAAATGGAACGCTTAAGCTTGCATACTTTCAGAGGATGTTAAGGATCTATGAAACCTTCGGGTTGCACCATGTACAACTCTTCCTCCAAATAACCGTTTAAGAAGGCGGTTTTTACATCCATTTGCCAAATCTCATAATCATGAAATGCGGCAATCGCTAAGATTATCCGAATGGAACGTAGCATGACTACAGGTGCAAAAATCTCATCATAATGCAATCCGTGCACTTGAGTGAAACCTTTTGCCACAAGTCGTGCCTTATAGGTATCTGGTTGCGCGTCTACATAATGCTTTATTTTGTAAAGCCATTTGCACTGTAGAGGTTTTACCTTATTAGGTAAATCAACTAGATCCCATACGTCATTCTCATACATGGAGTCCATCTTGGATTGCCTGGCTTCGAGCCATAGCTTTGAGTCAGAACAGGTCATAGCACCTTTATAGGTAACGGGTTCATTACTCTCTAGGAGTAAAACGTCATTCTTCTCGACCATACCAATGTATCTATCCGGAGGATGAGAGACTCTACCCGATCTCCTAGGTTCCTCAGGAATATTAACCGTATCATCAGTTGGAGGAACAGCTTCCTCCATATGTTCTTCGGTTGTTGGTTCTGGAATCTCCGACAACTCGAAGGTTCTATTACTCGTCTTGTTCTCGAAAAATTCTTTCTCTAAGAACGTCGCACTAGCCGCAACAAAAACTCGATGTTCGGTAGGTGAATAGAAGTAATGACCAAATGTTCCTTTTGGATAACCTATAAAGTATGTCTTGACCGATCGCGGGCCGAGCTTATCCTCGTGTCTCCACTTGACATAAGCCTCGCAACCCCAAACCCGAATAAAGGACAAGTTAGGTACCGTTCCCTTCCACATTTCATATGGAGTCTTGTCAACAGCTTTAGACGGACTTCGGTTAAGTATAAGAGCAGCTGACAAAAGAGCAAAACCCCATAATGAATCAGGCACTACCGTGTGACTCATCACGGATCAAACCATATCAAGTAAGGTTCTATTTCTCTGTTCGGACACACCATTCAATTGAGGTGTTCCAGGTGGAGTTAACTGCAAAACGATTCCACAGTCTTTCAGCTGTTGATCAAACTCATTTGAAAGATATTCGCCACCCCGATCTCAACGGAGTGCTTTAATCTTTCTCCCCAGTTGGTTCTGTACCCTGTTCTGGTATTCCTTGAATTTCTCAAAGGACTCACTTTTATGCTTCATTAAGTAGACATATCCGTATCTACTCAAATCGTCCGTGAAAGTGATAAAATATCTATAGCCATCTCTAGCGGTAATTGACATATGTCCACATACGTCCGTATGTATGAGTCCTAATAGGTCACTAGCGCGCATTCCAACACCTTTGAAGGAAATTGGAGTCATCTTGCCAATGAGACATGATTCACACGTGCCATATGTAGAAAAATCGAATGCGGGAATAGTCCCGTTATCGACGAGTTTCTTCACGCGTTTCTCATTTATGTGTCCCATTCGACAATGCCATAGATAGGTTTGATCTTTGTCACCAACCTTTATTTTCTTATTATTCACGTGTAATACTTCTGTAGTTTGGTCTAAGATATAAATTCCATTCATGGAAACTGCTTTGCCATAAATCATTTCATTGAAAGAGAAAATACAGCTATTATCCTTTATTGAAAATGCAAAACCGTCTTTAGCAAGTAAGGAAACTGAAATAATGTTCTTAGACAAACTGGGTACATAGTAACAGTTATTTAAAAATAACTCAAAACCACCAGGGAGTTGGATTACATATGTTCCCTTCGAGACAGCAGCAACTCGTGCTCCATTCCCGACTCGCAGGTCCACATCACCTTTTTCGAGAGGTATGATGTTCTTTAGGCCCTGCAAATGATTACACAGATGAGAACCACAACCAGTATCAAGTAACCAAGTTCCGAAACTTGCATGGTTAATCTCAATCATATAAATATAAGATAAAATACCAACAGGAACGACGCGGCCTGCTTTGATGTCCTCACGGTAGACGGGACAGTTCCTCCTCTAATGTCCAGTCTTGTGACAATGGTGGCACTCTATGTCACCGCCCTTGCTCTTTGCCTTGCCCTGTGAGCCACTAGTCTCACCAGGCGCACTCTTACCATTTCCTGGCTTTTTAAACTTTGGCTTACCTACGGCTAGGTCGCCATGAGCCTTGCCCTTACCTTTACCCTTGTTGGAAATCGTGAGAACATCCTGCTTCATGCTCTCACTCAATTTCATATCCTTCTCGGTCTGTACGAGAAGGGAGTGTAGCTCGTGAGGACTCTTTTTCAAGTCATTCATGTAGTAGTTCGCCCTGAAAAGGGCAAAACCATCGTGAAGAGAATGAAGCATTCGGTCAATGACAATGCTCTCACTGATTTTACAATTCAGTGCCTCCATCTTTTCGACATTCTCAATCATGTGAAGAATGTGTGGGCTAACCGGTTGGCCCTTCTGGAGTTTCGCATCAAAGAAGCGACAGGTATGCTCATAAGTAACGATTCTCGGTGCCTTTGAGAACTCGTTAGTGAGCGTGGTGAAAATCTTGTTTGCACCTTGGGCAATGAAGCGTCTTTGCAAATTGGTTTCCATTGCAAAGATGAGTAAGTTCTTTATCGCACCCGCTTCCATAACGAAATCACTATAAGCGAGTGTCTCGTTGACTCTTGCAGTGGGGCTTGGGTTGACTGGTATTGGCTCAGTTAAGTACTTGAGCTTACCGTCAGCAATGGCAGCATTCCGTAGTGCCGCCTCCCAGTTCGCAAAGTTGGACCCATCATTTTTAAAACGTGTGAACTGATTCATCTGGTCCATGAATACTTTCAGCCAGGACGCGCGATCAAGTGTGGCACTAGGCATTGGGATTGTGTTATTTCCATCCATTTCGCTGTAACAGTATTATGAAAAATAATCGTGTTCTACACTGCGAGAAGAAGAATAAAAATAATAATCATGTGCATCGTTTATATTTTTAAGTCTATTGAACTACTGTCATAACGCGAAGACTCAAAACATTTATACAATTGACCTCCCTCAAGAATTATATAAATGATCCCAAGACTCAATTCTCTGTAAATTGATAAGCTAACCTTTTAGCTAATTGTACCGTTAGAATTCTTGGTCGATAAATTTCTGTAAATTCTATCTTTAGTCCATCATAATCACGAGAAACTTTTCGAACTATGATGTTGAGGTAAACTAAGTCAACACAACTACTTACCCAACGTAGAAGGGGTCATATTATGCCTACCGACGAAGAAGGGATTCATAGTTGTTTGCCCTTATAAAGACTAATCTCAATTTCCGTTTTAGAGGAAGATCCCATCAACTTTATTTTAATTCATTTTAAGTGAACTAATATCTAGCATGCGAGAATGAATAAACTAAGGTGATGGCTTAAAAATACTGTGACATCTGTATGTCCATGAAAACTAACATACAACCTATATGAGTCAATTTTCATGCATTTTAATTGTAGGTGGTTTGGTTTTAGGCGGAATATGATGCATAAACTAACATGTGAATGAAAGGCAAAGAAATGAAAACGTAAAAACAGTAAAAGTCCTAGTGTGGCCTATCCTATCAAAATGAACAATAAATACAAGTTTGGAATCCATCCATGGACCCGAGAAGCTTGTCTTGATGTTCCATCTTGATCCATGTAACGGGAGTGAGCTCCTATCTCCATCTTTAGTCTTCTTTTGGAAATTACAATAAATAAAATTTACATAATAAACCTATTTATTACATTCTAATTTCAAAACCCAAAAACTAAAGAAAAATAAAGGAGATTCGAGATCTCATAATTACATTAAAAATTATGTTTCCTTCATTACGAAAACATAATTTGACTAAGGCCACACTAAGTATTACAACTGATTGCAAAAAATACGTAAATTAAATTCATTCAAACAATTCATTCAACAAAAATAAAGTATCATGCATCAACTAAAATAAATCAAACATACATGACACAATTCCTTAATTATGTTGATTAATTTATCCAAACCACCTATTTAAATCAAATTAAGTGACAATTCCTCAATTAATCACATTAATTTCAATCTTAATCCATATTAAACTTGTAATATGAATTCAATCAGTCAAAATTTTAAACTGCTTTAAAATAATTCGGTATCTTTAAATTGTGAACCGTTTCACAATAATTAATTGGCAAAAAACAAAAAAAAAACAAAATCCATTTTTTTTTATTTGGTCTCGGCATAAACAAAGAAAAACAAAACAAGCATGTTTCTTATTTTATACACGGTTTTATCCGTAAAAACCGAAACAAATTTTTTTTTTTAAATTACATCCCCCGTGAACGATAGCACGTGTGAACAAGAATAACAAATTTTTTTTTTCGGATGCTTTTCCAAAACGGCATAAACAAAACAACCGCAAAAAACTTTAATCGGTTTTTCTTAGAAAAACCGAGAGCAAAAAAAAGCAGCAATTTTTTTTTTTTTTTTTTAATAATTTCATCCGTGAACGATGCGAAACAACAAAAAAAAAAATTTCACGGTTTTTAAATTAGGACCCTAATGCCTTTTTAATTTCAACTTAATCTGCATTAAATCAAACATGGCGATTCCATTTATGTTTTAACTTAATCTGCATCAAATCAAACATCTACCAATTCTTCATATGATAATTTTAACTGATTAAAACAACATTATGAAAAATAAAAATGGAAATCTCGCATCAAAAAGAACAAACACCGGCTGCAAACATATTTTTTTTTTCAATCGGCATTAACAAAAAAAAAAAACAGCCGTGCCCTAATTTTTTTTTTTTTTTTTTCGAAAACCCTAAAAGTTTACATACAATTTTTATGAAAATCATCAAAATTAAAATTCGTGGTCTTTGCTCTGATACCACTTGTGGGAAATAATCTGTATACTTCCCTTAAAATGAAGGATTATAACGAATTAACAATGATGATAACTAGTCATAAAATAAATTGCACATATAAAAAGATAAAGAGATGAAGAATCAACCTTCAGTCCTAGCAAATTTGGCCTATGAAAAATATCACAATGATATTCTCCTATCAGTTGCACCCAAGATGCTCCGAGAAATGCCCTTGTTTTGCTAGAATCGATCCAAAAATTAAAATAATTTTTAGGTTTTTCTTTTGTGTTTTTCCGATGAGAGAGGAGGCAAAAATGAAAAATGAATTAGGTCAGAAAATCCTCTCCCTCACTCCCCTATAAACCGTGTATGAGGGATTGATTAGGGTAGGATTTTTTCTTTCATTTTTCTCGGCCCATTTACGAAATAAGGAGTATTATTTCCTTATTTTTGGTTATTCCAAAAATGTATAAAATGTGTTAAATTGTCATCTAGTGAGGATTGAACCCATGACCTCTTGATTTGTGTACCCTCACTATTACCACTATGACACATTCAACTTGTTGATATTAAATATAACCGATTACATTTAATTACGAATTAACAGATTAATTCGTCCAAGCTAACATTACATACATTTAATTAAATATAACTTATTATATTCAATTTACGAATTGACAGTTAATTCGTCTCAACGAATATTATTTAATCTTCATTAAATAATTGTCTCATCAACACATTGACTAACTGTTTAGCCATATTAGGCATCATTGTGATCATATTTCTATAACCACATCTCTCAAACACATCCTATAGGTGTGACCTTTAGGGATCAGTTGATCACCGCCATCTGTATGATAATAACGTCAAAGTTTCTAGCAAGCCAACCGTTATTAGGTAACCGTTAATCAACTGATTAAATATACGAAGTATACCCTTGTGAACCTGTAAGAGATTTAAAAATGTTATCACACTAATTTGTGGAGGACACAAGCTCCAACAGATCCTGACTTCGGTTAACCCGAATACAGGACGGATCAGATGGCAAGCATGCCCACTTTACTTTGTATTTGCAAAACGCCTTTCTAAGACAAATGGATCACGTTATGCACCATAAACCTAACTCGGTAAATGGATGTTTAATTTCCGTCTTGCATGCAAATCAACACTAAATCCAAATTGACATCAATTACTTGATATTTGGATAAACAACTGACATAGAAAGCTTACATGTTAGGTTTAAACTTGTGGATGCACATTCATGCATTTACCCGTTTTATCAACTTTTGCATTCAACCAACCAAGATCGATCAGTAGAGGCCGTTATCGCGGGCGGGATTGGTTTTCCAATTAATGGGCTTCCTAATACGTACCTTCACATCTTACTCAGAGACTTTGGATAGTGGACGACCTTATCCAGGGCGAACGAGAGTCATTCTAGAGATAGGATGCTAAAGAGGGACGACTCCTTATCTTTAGTACCTATGTCAAACACCGCTTTTTTTGCCTTGATTGACCTAGGTATAAAGTGGATTTGAACGGGTTCCAAGCATCCCACAAATGCTTGGCGGCGACTCCGAACATCTCTTAAATCGTTTCGAGACCCTTGCCGAGATGAAACTGACCGATTTGAAGCGATCCACTTAAAAGCATTTTTATGCCACCGAGCGTGGCTTTCAGACACGTCCACAGATCGGCTTAGCGTGTAGGTGACCCGTGTCCACACATGGACTTAACAACCCAACAATCATATCAACTTCAAAGTCTTTCATAGCTTTAATCTATGAATACCCAGTTGCTAATTTGCAAGACTCAAGATGAAGGATAGTTAGATAATTGAGAAGTTGAGAAACAAGGAGCTAGTGACGTTGGAAGAGTTGAATTTTGGCATCAAAATTGACAAAGATTAAAAGTTTGGTTTAAAAGGGGGTTTTTGAATAAGAAGAGAAGGGGTGGTGGTGATAATCAGCAGCCATTGATAATAAGTAGGTGCCATATCAAAGAACGAACCCCACACGTCACGTGGTGAAGGTGTGGTTGCTCGAATTGATGGCTGCAAATCTTTGAATCGATGATAAAGGATGCATTGTTGGAAGGCGATGGTGATCGCCCCACCTAGTGATTTATGATGGTGCGAGCTCGATACTCTGGAACTGGGTTTGCGTAAGAGAAGGGCAGGAGGCCATGAAGTTCTGGGTTGCAAGTAGATGGAGAGGGAAACAGAGGAAGAGGAATATGAAAAGGTTTGAAGTTTGCAGTAAAATAAAGAAGAGGCAAGAATAATTTAATCGGGTTAATCCAAGTCATAAACACAAATCCATGTCAATGCCTTATAGACACCTAGTTAATGCTAAGTCATATTATCCACTTCACACTTAACAATGATAATTAACGTAAGTAGACGAAAATAGTAAGTAAGGTTACGCCTAATGGTTAGTAACAAAGGTTAGGGGTATCTTAGAAGTTCTGAAAATTATAGGGGCACCATGTAGAGATTCAAAAAACACAGGGGTACTATATAAAAAATGTGGGATTAATCTGCATGCATCCTTTTAAATTTAAGGACTATAACGAATATATTATGATGAATGCTAGTCATAAAATTAAATTACATAAACAAAAAGGTAAAGAGATGAAGAATCAACCTTCGATCCTAGCAAATTCGGCCTAAGAACAATATCGCAATGATATTCGCCTATTAGTTGCACCCAAGACGATATGAGAAATGCCCTTAACTTGTTGGTAGAATCGATCCCCAAATTTCAGTAAATTAATTAGGGTTTTTGTTTTTTGTGTTTTTTAGATGAGAGGCAAGAATGGGAAAAAGAAAATTAGGGTAGAAAAATGATCTCTCCTCTCCTCTTATGTAAACCGAATAAGAGTTAAATGAGGGAGATATTTTTCTCCAAAATTTCGGCCCAAATCCGAAATTAATAAGAAGTATAATTTCCTTATTTTTGGTTATTCAAAAAATGTATAAAAATGTGTTAAATATAAATTGTCATCTAGAGAGGATCGATCCCATAACCTCTTGGTTTGAGTACCCTTACTATTACCACTATGACTCATTCATCTTGTTGATTAAATATAACCGATTACATTTAATTACGAATTAACATATTAATTCGTCCAAGCGTACATCATATACATTAATTAAATATAACTTATTATATTCAATTTACGAATTGACAGTTAATTCGTCTCAACTAATATTATTTAATCGGCATTAAATAATCGTCTCATCAACACATTGACTAACTGTTTAGTCATATAAGGCATCAATGTGATTATATTTCCATAACCACATCTCTCAAACACATTCTTTAGGTGTGACCTTTAGGGACCAGTTGATCACCGCCATCAGTATGATAATAACGTCAAACTTTCTAGCAAGCCAACCGTTATTAGGTAATCGTTAATCAACTGATATAATACGAAGTATACCCTTGTGAACCTATAAGAGATTTATAAATGTTATCACACTAATTTGTGGAGGACACAAGCTCCAACAAACTCCCACTTGTCCTCACAAGTGTATGTGCGATAACCGATTCTCATATCCTAAAATTTCTCCCACTCAATGTAAAACAATTTGCAAATCCGTATTCACAAAGGTCGTATTTTACAAGCGATCATCATCAAGAGTGGTTTCCCCGACTAGAGAGTAACTTAACTGATAAACGAATCATCATTCGAGTATGGCCATGCATTTCAGTTACAACTCCTCGAGCGGCCCTGAGAAATAACTATACCTGATAAAGGTTGGATATTTTCCTCAGCTCGAATCCTGCAGATGTAAGCACAGTATGAAATGACCCAGAAAAAAATCTACTTAGCCTCCGATTCACGGATCGACCGCGTGAGAAAGAAACCAAAGTCGCCAAAAACGCCTTAATCTCAAGAGACAGTCGATAGTCAAAAGAATCGACTCTAGTAACATAATGGATGTCCTATCCACGACCTGGCACCGAATGTTTTTAAACATTTAGGACTCCATTACGTTGTCACAAAAATTTGTCCTACGAGGTATCGTTATATCTCGCATCTGTGATCGATCAGTCAACCGTTTTGACTTATGGTTCATTGAACCCACCATCAATCGACTGCACAATATAATAGCCAGAGTTATCAGCTCATTAAGGCGATTACGGACCAAACAAAATATAATGTAATTCAGTTTACTCTGTGGCGTTCAATGTTGTCAGTACAATCCACATAAAAAACAAAATATAATATTAATACGATGAAGTTATAAATAGTATATGAAAAAGATAATGTATCAAATTCATAATCAACTATTACAACTCAGGAACACGTTTAATTCTCATGGAAATAACGTGCCCTCCATGCTTATCATATTTTAATGGCTCAGTAGTAGAATCTGCTACAACTTCCTATTTAGAACTATTCCAGCTGACCGCAACACCATTAAGAGTAAGAATGAATCTAGACTAAGATTTCTAATCATCTCGATCCATTTCGAAGCTAGCATCTGCGTAACCGGTTGCGCATAGCTTAATATCTCCTCCATAAGTCAATACCCAATCCTTAGTCCTCCGTAGGTACATGGATTCTTTTGGTACCGACTCGTCATACTCAATACATATGCCACGTCTGGACGTGTGCATATCATGGCATACATGATTGATCCTATAACTGATGCATAAGGAACACGACTCATGCGCTCAACCCCTTCAGGCGTCGTGGGTGACTGAGACTTGCTCAACTGCATCCCAGACGTCATTGGAAGGTTCCCCTTCTTGGAGTTGGTCATGCTGAACTTCTCAAGAATCTTATCCAAATAAGACTCCTGACAAAGTGATAACGTCCGTCGTGATCTATCTCGGTAGATACGGATTCCCGATATGCGTTATGCCTCACCCAGATCTTTCATCTGGAAATGGTTCTTCAACCATTCTTTAACCGAAGATAGGAGAGGAATGTCATTCCCAATCAAGAGTATGTCATCGACATACAATATCAAGAATACAATATTGCTCCCATTCGACTTGATATATAAGCATGGTTCCTCGACCGATCGAGTGAAACCATACTCTTTTATCACCTGGTCGAAACGATGATTCCAACTCCGAGAAGCTTGCTTAAGTCCATAAATGGAGCGCTTAAGCTTACATACTTTCTTAGGATGTTCAGGATCTATGAAACCTTCGGGTTGCACCATGTACAACTCTTCTTCCAAATAACCGTTTAAGAAGGCGGTTTTCACATCCATTTGCCAAATTTCATAGTCATGAAATGCGGCAATCGCTAAGATTATCCGAATGGAACGTAGCATGACTACAGGTGCAAAAATCTCATCATAATGCAATCTGTGCACTTGAGTGAAACCTTTTGCCACTAGTCGTGCCTTATAGGTATCTGGTTGCGCGTCTACAGAACGCTTTATTTTATAAAGCCATTTGCACTGTAGAGGTTTTACCTTAGTAGGTAAATCAACTAGATCCCATACGTCATTCTTATACATGGAGTCCATCTCGGATTGCATGGCTTCGAGCCATAGCTTTGAGTCGGAACAGGTCATAGCACCTTTATAGGTAGCGGATTCATTACTCTCTAGGAGCAAAACGTCATTCTCCTCAACCATACCAATGTATCTGTCCGGAGGATTAAAGACTCCACCCGACCTCCTAGGTTCCTCAGGAATATTAACCGTATCATCAGTTGGAGGAACAACTTCCTCCATCCGTTCCTCGGTTGTTGGTTTTGGAATCTCCGACAGATCGAAGGTTCTATTACTTGTCTTGTTCTCGAGAAATTCTTTCTCTAAGAACGTCGCACTAGCCGCAACAAAAACTCGATGTTCGACAGGCGAATAAAAGTAATGACCAAATGTTCCTTTTGGATAACCTATAAAGTAGGTATTGACCGATCGCGGGCCGAGCTTATCCTCGTGTCTCCACTTGACATAAGCCTCGCAGCCCCAAACCCGAATAAAGGACAAGTTAGGTACCGTTCCCTTCCACATTTCATATAGAGTCTTGTCGACAGCTTTAGTCGGACTTCGGTTAAGTATAAGAGCAGCTGACAAAAGAGCAAAACCCCATAATGAATCAGGCACTACCGTGCTCGGATTGCATGGCTTCGAGCCATAGCTTTGAGTCGGAACAGGCCATAGCACCTTTATAGGTAGCGGATTCATTAGTCTCTAGGAGCAAAACGTCATTCTCCTCGACCATACCAATGTATCTGTCCGGAGGATTGGAGACTCTACCCGACCTCCTAGGTTCCTCAGGAATATTAACCGTATCATCAGTTGGAGGAACAACTTCCTCCATCTGTTCCTCGGTTATTGGTTTTGGAATCTCCGACAGCTCGAAGGTTCTATTACTTGTCTTGTTCTCGAGAAATTCTTTCTCTAAGAACGTCGCACTAGCCGCAACAAAAACTCGATGTTCGGTAGGCGAATAAAAGTAATGACCAAATGTTCCTTTTGGATAACCTATAAAGTATGTCTTGACCGATCGCGGGCCGAGCTTATCCTCGTGTCTCCAGTTAACATAAGCCTCGCAGCCCCAAACCCGAATAAAGGACAAGTTAGGTATCGTTCCCTTTCACATTTCATATGGAGTCTTGTCGACAGCTTTAGTCGGACTTCGGTTAAGTATAAGAGCAGCTGACAAAAGAGCAAAACCCCATAATGAATCAGGCACTACCGTGTGACTCATCATGGATCGAACCATATCAAGTAAGGTTCGATTTCTCCGTTCGGATACACCATTTAATTGAGGTGTTCCAGGTGGAGTTAACTAAAAAACGATTCCACAGTCTTTAAGGTGTTGATCAGACTCATTTGAAAGATATTCGCCACCCCGATCTGAACGGAGTGCTTTAATCTTTCTAACCAGTTGGTTTTCAACCCTGTTCTGGTATTCCTTGAATTTCTCAAAGGACTCAGTTTTATGCTTCATTAAGTAGACATATCCATATCTACTCAAATCGTCCGTGAAAGTGATTAAAATATCTATAGCCATCTCTAGCGGTAATTGACATAGGCCCACAAACATCAGTATGTATGAGTCCTAATAGGTCACTAGCGCGCATTCCAACACCTTTAAAGGAAATTCGAGTCATTTTGCCAATGAGACATGATTCACACGTGCCATATGTAGAAAATTCGAATGCGGGAATAGTCCCATTATCGACGAGTTTCTTTACGCGTTTCTCATTTATGTGTCCCATTCGACAATGCCATAGATAGGTTTGATCTTTGTCACCAACCTTTAATTTCTTATTATTCATGTGTAATACTTCGGTGGTTTGATCTAAGATGTAAATTCCATTCATGGAAACCGCTTTGCCATAAATCCTTTCATTGAAAGAGAAAATACACCTATTATCCTTTATTAAAAATGAAAATCCGTCTTTATCAAGTACGGAAACTGAAATAATGTTCTTAGACAAACTGGGTACATAGTAACAGTTATTTCAAAATAACTCAAAACCACTAGGGAGTTGGATTACATATGTTCCCTTCGAGACAGCAGCAACTCTAGCTCCATTCCCGACTCGCAGGTCCACATCACCCTTTCCGAGAGGTGTGATGTTTCTTAGGCCCTGCAAATGATTACACAGATGAGAACCACAACCAGTATCAAGTACCCAAGTTCCAAAACTTGCATGGTTAATCTCAATCATATGAATATAAGATGACATACCAACAGGAACGACGCGGCCTACTTTGATATCCTCACGGTACACGGGACAGTTCCTCCTCTAATGTCCAGTCTTCTGACAATGGTGGCACTCAATGTCACCGCCCTTGCTCTTTGCCTTGCCCTGTGAGCCACTAGTCTCACCGGGCCCACTCTTACCGTTTCCTGGCTTCTTGAATTTTGGCTTACCTATAGTTAGGTCGCGTGGAGCTTTGCCCTTACCTTTACCCTTGTTGGAAATCGTGAGAACATCCTACTTCATGCTCCCACTCAATTTCATATCCTTCTCGGTCTGTACGAGAAGGGAGTGTAGCTTATGAGGACTCTTTTTCAAGTCATTCATGTAGTAGTTCGCCCTGAAAAGGGCAAAACCATCGTGAAGAGAATGAAGCATACGGTCAATGACTATGCTCTCACTGATTTTACAATCAAGTGCCTCCAATTTCTCGACATTCTCAATCATGTTAAGAATGTGTGGGCTAACCGGTTGGCCCTTTTGGAGTTTCGCATCAAAGAAGCGACAGGTATGCTCATAAGTAACGATCCTCGGTGATTTTGAGAACTCGTTAGTGAGCGTGGTGAAAATCTTGTTCGCACCTTGAGCAATGAAGCGTCTCTGCAAATTGGTTTCCATTGCAAAGATGAGTACGTTCTTTATCGCACCCGCTTCCATAACGAAATCACTATAGGCAAGTGACTCGTTAACTCCCGCATTGGGGCCTGGGTTTACCGATATTGGCTCAGGTAAGTACTTGAGCTTACCGTCGCAATGGCAAGCATTCCGTAGTCTTTGCCTCCCGATCCGCAAAGTTGGAGATATCATTTTTCAGTCGCGTGTACTGATTCATGTTGTCCATAAAAACTTTCAGCCAGGACTCGCGTCCAAGTGTGGCACTAGGCATTGGGATTTCGTTATTTCCAGCCATTTGTTGTAACATTAATATAAACGTGTTCTACACTGCGAAAAGAAGAATAAATAATAAGCATGTGCATCGATTTTAATTTAAGTCTAATGAACTAGTGTCATAACGCGAAGACTCAAAACATTTATATAATTGACCTTCCTCAAGAATTATATAAATGACCCAAGACTCAATTATCTGTAAATTGATAAGCTAACCTTTTAGCTAATTCCACCATTAGAATGCTTGGTCGATAAATTTCTGTAAATTTTATCTTTAGTCCATCATAATCACGAGAAACTCTTCGGACTATGATGTTGAGGTAAACTAAGTCAACACAAACTACTTACCCAACGTAGAAGGGGTCATATTATGCCTACCGACGAAGAAGGGATTCATAGTTGTTTGCCCTTATAAAGACTAATCTTAATTTCCGTTTTAGAGGAAGATCCCATCAACTTTATTTTAATTCATTTTAAGTGAACTAATATCTAGCATGCGTGAATGAATAAACTAAGGTGATGGCTTAAAAACATGTGACATCTGTATGTCTATGAAAACTAACATACAACCTATATGTTTCAATTTTCATGCATTTTAGTAGTAGGTGGTTTGGTTTTAGGCGGAAAATGATGCATAAACTATCATGTGAATGAAAAGCAATAGGAATGAAAAACGTAAAAACCATAAAAAAAATCCTAGTGTGGCCTATCCTATCAAAATGAACATTAAATACAAATTTGGAATCCATCCTTGGACCCGAGAAGCTTGTCTCGATGTTCCATCTTGATCCATGTAGCGGGAGTGAGCTCCAATCTCCATCTTTAATCTTCTTTGAAAATTACAATAAATAATTTACATAATAAACCTATTTATTACATTCTAATTTCAAAACCCAAAAACTAATGAAAAATAAAGGAGATTCGAGATCTCATAATTACATAAAAATTATGTTTCCTTCATTACGAAAACATAATTAACTAAGGCCACACTAAGTATTACAAATTACAACCGATTGCAAAAAATACGTAAATAAATTCATTCAACGATTCATTCAACAAAAGAAAAGCATCAACTAAAAAAAAATTAAATATGCAAGACATAATTCTTTAATTATGTTGATTAATTTTATCCAAAGCACCTATTTAAATTATCAAATTAAGTGACAATTCCTCAATTAATCACATTAATTTCAATCTTAATTCATATTAAACTTGTAATATGAATTTAATCCATCAATATTTTAAACTGCTTTAAAATAATTAGGTATCTAAGAATTATGAACCGCTTCACAATTATTTATCATACATTGCAAATTTAATGTATAATCATTCTAGGCCAAAACAAAACAAAAAAAACGAAAACAACCTTTTTTTTATTTTATTGGTCTCGGCATTCCCAAAAAAAAAAAAGGAATTTTTTTTTATAAAAAAAACTCTCGGCATAATTAAAACAACCCGTTTTTTTTTTCTTCTACACGGTTTTTCTGTAAAAACCGAAACAAACAAATTTTTTTTTTTTTATAATCTGCCCACTGTGAACGGTAACCGAAACAGAAATTTTTTTTCACGGCTCAATTAAAACAAGAACCCTAATGCCTCCTTTTTTTTTTCTTTTGCGGCAAAAATGCCCTAGAACAAAATCGATGAAGAAAATCGTTTATAGTTGCTATTTAGAACATGATTAGCATATGAATTAATAAAACATGATTAACCGTATATGCCAAAAACTATATAGCAAAAACAATTTTTTATATCATCAACATGACGATTCTATTTGCATTTTAACTTAATCTTCATTAAATCAAAATCTACCAATTCTTCATATGATAATTTTAACTGATTAAAACAACAATATGAAAAATAAAATTGGAAATAAATCATCAAACAAAAGAAAAAAAAAACAGAAAATAGACGAGAAAAAAAAAACACCTCTCGGCAAAAAAAAAAAAATTTCAGCCGAAATCCCCCCCCCCCCCTTTTTTTTTTCAAAATTCCTTTTATTGTTTACATACAATTTTTATGAAAATCATCAAAATAAAATTCGTGGCCTTGGCTCTGATACCACTTGTGGGATTTATCTGTATGCATCCCTTTAAATTTAAGGACTATAACGAATATATCATGATGAATGCTAGTCATAAAATTAAATTACATAAACAAAAAGGTAAAGAGATGAAGAATCAACCTTCGGTCCTAGCAAATTCGGCCTAAGAACAATATCGCAATGATATACGCCTATTAGTTACACCCAAGACGATATGAGAAATGCCCTTAACTTGTTGCTAGAATCGATCCCCAAATTTCAGTAAATTAATTAGGGTTTTTGTTTTTTTGTGTTTTTTAGATGAGAGGCAAGAATGGGAAAAAGAAAATTAGGGTAGAAAAATGATCTCTCCTCTCCTCTTATGTAAACCGAATAAGAGTTAAATGAGGGAGATATTTTTCTCCAAAATTTCGGCCCAAATCCGAAATTAATAAGGAGTCTAATTTCCTTATTTTCGGTTATTCCAAAAATGTATAAAAATGTATTAAATATAAATTGTCATCTAGTGAGGATCGATCCCATAACCTCTTGGTTTGAGTACCCTTACTATTACCACTATGACTCATTCATCTTGTTGATTAAATATAACCGATTACATTTAATTACGAATTAACATATTAATTCGTCCAAGCTTACATCATATACATTAATTAAATATAATATATTATATTCAATTTACAAATTGACAGTTAATTCGTCTCAACTAATATTATTTAATCGGCATTAAATAATCGTCTCATCAACACATTGACTAACTGTTTAGTCATATAAGGCATCAATGTGATTATATTTCCATAACCATATCTCTCAAACACATCCTTTAGGTGTGACCTTTAGGGACCAGTTGATCACCGCCATCAGTATGATAATAACGTCAAACTTTCTAGCAAGCCAACCGTTATTAGGTAATCGTTAATCAACTGATAAAATACGAAGTATACCCTTGTGAACCTATAAGAGATTTATAAATGTTATCACACTAATTTGTGGAGGACACAAGCTCCAACAAAAAAACCTTTTATTTTTAAAAATATCATAGGGTTATGCCCATTATACCCTTATCATTTTAACACCCCATTTTCCTATTTGTTTCATAATCAATAATTTTCTCTCTTTCAGTTTATTCCCTCCTCTAACCACCACTCATGTTGCCAGCACCCCCACCGTCCTCGTCCACTTTGCATCTATCAACCAATGCCCACCAGATCCGCCATTATAACAGTTTTCTCAAACTTGACACCATTCCTGTATTAGCATTCTCGTCATCAATTTATGCATCATCAGATGGATGAGTACGAGGGTACAACAACAAGAAAGAAATGAATTAATACCAACTAGTTTTAAACCCGTGCAAAATTGCACGGGTATGTATTTGGGTCGGAATGAATGTTTTTTTTATGAATATTTTTTTTTGCATTCCCATTTGTAATTATGTACTTTTATTATTAATTATGTAATTCATTACGATTATATGTAATTAATTTATTCATTCCGATTTTATATAATTATTTCATAAAATTATCTCTAAGCCAGATATTGTAGCATTTTTGTATTGACAGAACATTTTTAAGAAATAAATTCTTTTGCACACCAGTGGGACCCACCAAAAACTGAATTTCCAAAAAAAAAATATGTTGTATATATGACGTGGCTCTCTCTCCATTCAGTAAATGCTCCTGAATTAATAAAGATAGGATTATTAGTAGTAATATTGGTATCTATACCAATATCCCGGAGGCCGCCGTTCTAACCAATTATTAGTAGCCTATTAATGGTAGTACGAGTGTACGACACCGACATCAATTTCTTGCATTAATTCTCCAGTAGTCATATGCGGTGGAATAGTAAAAATGTCGGATGATTCACTGTTGGTATCTATACCAATAATGGGCTATTGGGAAATTAATATGCATCACACCACCCCTAATTAATATTCTCATTCAAAGTTTTTTTCCAGATCAAATTTTGAAGTGTCACCTATCGCATATCAAATTTCTGATCTTTTAATTTAATTTCCAGATCCAATTTTTTTTTTTTTTTTTTTTTTTTGGTACATAGGAGGGGCGAAGCCCCATAAACTTAGTGAATTGCTATTACACGGGGAATAGCTACCCCAAAAATGTCCTCTCTAAGAATGGAACGGAGTGCTTCATGCGGTTGATCCATGTGCTGAACTAGGGTGCTCGAATGAACTCCTCGATTTGCTAGAAGGTCTGCCGCTCGATTAGCCTCCCGATAAGTGTGTTCAATTCTAACTATCCAACGAGGTTCCTTTATCAGCTTCTTGCATCTTTGGACTATGAATTTTAGATTGTTGCTAACCAGTCCGTCCTCGAGGATAATCTTAACACATTGTGCGTTGTCCATATGAACTAGCAACTTCGGAATATGGATAGATTTTGCCCTTTCCAAACCCGCTAGAAGGGCTAGAAGCTCCGCCTTCATCGATGTACGATACCGCAAGAGAAATGAAAGGCGAGTAATAAAGTTACTGTCTCGTCTCTAAATACGCCACCTCCTCCGGCTGGACCCGGGTTTCCTTTAGAGGCACCGTCAGTATTTAATTGAGTCCATCCGTGTGGGAGAGGCAACCAGCGGACAAAGATTTCTTCACTAGACTTTCGTGGCTTGGGTATGAATATATCATGCATATCGAATGCTTGTTTCGAGCTTGCGAATTGTTGGAAAAGGAACGCTTGAGGTTCGACTGGGTTGTCACTGTCTCGTCCAAAAACCATATTATTCCTCCATCTCCAAATCCACCAACACGTAATCGCAAATTGCATTGGCCAATCTGCGATGGAGATAATATCCTCGTTCCCCGCATTCCTCGACAACCAGTTCGAAAAAGACATAGAGTAAAATTGGGTATGTGAAGCTTGAATACCAACCAAGCTCCAAATTTGTTGGGAAATAGGACACGATCTGAGTAAATGCTCGGTGGTTTCCTCGGCTTCCTCACACCTGGGACACATGGGATTATCCCCCATATTTCTCATGACCCGATTAACATTGACCATTAAACGCCCATGAGCTGCTAACCATATAAACATTCGAATACGTTGTTGGACCGGAAGGCGCCAAATGGTTCTCCAAACTGGTGGCTCGTCTACAGCAGCCGCATCAAAGCCCTTTAAAAAACCCAATGCGGATTTCAGTGAGAACTTACCAGAGGACGATCCTTGCCAGTATAGCGTATCCTCGAGGTCGGGGTCGTGTACCAAATAGATTGAAGCCATCCTCTGTAAAATATGTTGCGGCAAGAAGTTGGCAAAATTATCCCACTTCCAACCGGAGTTCTCACACCACATATCCCCCACTGTCACATCTTTTAAATCGTCTGGAATTGGTGATAGACTATAGTCGGCAAGGCGCGCACCATCAACCCATGCGTGCTCCCAGAAGGAAGTTCGTCTACCATTACCCACCGCGGTTGCTGTGCCTCTAATTATCGTCTTTGATTGTTCCGTAATTCCAGCCCACACGTTTGACATGTTAGCTTTTGGTTGGAATATGTCAATATTACACCGGTTATTGCAGTACTTTGCCCGCAAAACACGCGACCATAGCCTAGTTGGCTCCGTAAGGACTCTCCACCCTAGCTTAGTAAGAAACGCTGCGTTAGCTTGCCTCGCTGATGTGATGCCTAATCCTCCCATCGACTTCGGTTTCTGAACATTCTCCCAAGAAATTAGATGAATAGATTTCTTGTTATCATTTCCACCCCACAAAAACCTACGCGACTTTCGATCAATAGTATCACAAACAGTCCAGTGGGATTTTTGCGGTCATCTTGTAGTTTGCGATCGTGCTCAACGTCGAGTGGACCAAGGTAGCTCAGCCTGCTAATGAGAGACGTTTAGTGGACCAGCCTGCTAAACGTTTATTTATTTTTTCCTCTAAGTACGCAAAAGTGTGTCTAGTCACTCTCCCATTAATAGTCGGCATCCCCAGATAAATCCCTAGGTCGTTTGTCTCCTCAAAATTCAGTGCCCTCGAAATCGTTTCCCTTGTAGTTTGAGACGTATTACTGGAGAAAAAGACTCGTGATTTGGCCTCACTAACTTTCTCGCCTGAAGCGTTGCAAAAGTTATCAAGAACATACCGAATAACAAGGGCTTGGTCCTCAGTAGCTTCGGCAAAAAGAACCATATCATCCGCAAAAAATAAGTTTGTAATGCCTGGGCCACTACGAGAAATTTTAAACGGTCTCCAATTTTTATTTCGAACCTCTAGATCGATAGCCTGTTGCAGCTTCTCTAAACACATGACAAATAAATAGGAAGATAGGGGGTCTCCTTGTCGAACCCCTCTAGAAGGAATGAATTGCTCAGTTGGCTCTCCGTTCCATAGAATCTGCATCCTAGTAGAAGATACACAATCCATGACCACATCCACTAATAGATTAGGGAAGCACATATCTTTGAGGGTATCTTGAATGAAGCTCCATCTAAGGCGGTCATATGCTTTCTCCAGATCAATTTTTATTGCCATGTACCCTTTATTACCTTTCTTGTTCCTCATCGAGTGGATGGCTTCTTGAAAGATTACAATATTATCAGTTATTTGACGCCCCAGAACAAACCCGCTTTGAGTCTCAGAAATTACATGTGGCAGAACTCGTTTAATCCTATTAGCGAGGACCTTGCTAATAATTTTATAAGCGACATTACATAAACTGATGGGACGGAACTGAGAAATAGTTTCAGGAGTATTAACCTTGGGGATAAGAACCAGATGCGTATCATTAAGTCCCTCCGGCATACCCTTGCCCTCCAAAGCTTTGATAACCATATCGCACAAAGAGGATTGTATAAGATGCCAATTATTCTGATAAAAGAGAGCTTGAAACCCGTCCAGACCAGGCGCCTTGAGGGTCCCCATATGAATGACGACCTGTTCAATCTCGGCAATATTGAAAGGCCTATTTAGCCACTCCCAGTCTTTAGCATTGAAATCTTGAAACAGATTCCACGGAAGAAGATCCTCTGTTTCGATATTTTGTTCTTCAGTGTATAATTTTTTTTAAAACTCAATAACAAGAGACTTAATATCGTTAGGATTCTCCATCCACTCCCCTGCTTCGTTCTTAAGAGTAGTGATCCGGTTCCTCCATCGTCTGACAAGCGTACTTACATAAAAGTACGACGTATTTCGATCCCCATCCTTTATAAAGTCTACTCTCGATTTCTGGTACCATAGTAATTCTTCTTGCGCTAACACCTCATCCAACTCCTTGCGAAGTTGGGCCTCTAATATTATCAGTCCACGTTCCCGAGTAATGGACAACTTCTTTTGGCATCCTGCTATTCTTGCTAACAACCTGTTCTTCCTTTTGAAAATATTACCAAAAATTTCAGAATTCCACTCTTGTAGTTTGTTCGAAAGGGAGTTTAGTCGAGAAGGGAAATTTCCATTCGAAGGCCAATTATTGTCCAGAAACTCCTGAAATTTCTCGTGCGTCAACCAACAAGCTTGGAATCGGAAGGGCTTTCAAACTGTACTCAGAGGGGCAAACCCATTGGGAGAAATAAGAATAGGGCAATGGTCTGACTGAATTGCGGGAAGATGACGTACCATAGCATTTTCAAAGATAGAACCCCAGTCTGCATTGCATAAGGCTCTGTCTAGCCTTGCGCTTTGACGGGTCTCCATTGTATTGCCTCGTGCCCATGTATGTGAGGCCCCCATAAAGGCCAGTTCAATGAGATCACAATTTTCTATCCAGTTATTAAAATTCTCACACCTCCTTGCCATATTACTATCCCCTCCATGACGCTCCGCTAACGATCTTGTTTCGTTGAAATCCCCTGCTATCATCCACGGTATGTTGTTATTACTAGCGAAGTTTTCCAGCTCTGCCCAAAGCTCTCTTCTATTCGAAGGATCTGGACTTGCATACACGGCTGTAAAAAACCATGGATGCTCCCCGTTTCTCGAAATTTCAAATGTCATGAACTGCTGATGTTCCATGACTGGGTTTACAGTCACAACATCCGTCTTCCAATAAACCCATATCCCTCCACTAAAGCCTATGGCATTAATGCGAGAATGGCCTTCATAACCGAGAATATTACCTAGCTTAATAGCGTGGTCTCCTGCCATATGTGTCTCCACTAAGGCGAGAACCGTCGGTTTATACGTTTTAACTACGTCTTTAATGGCGGTTATCTTTCTCTTATTACCAGTGCCTTGCACATTCCACACCATAAAGGTGACATGGGGTAGGTTGGGACATAAATTTGGTACTCGGGTACTCATAAAATCCGGTATATAATTTAGAGAGGATAGATATGCTCGACTTACAAGCTTTAGAACGTTGTCAATACTCCATGGTATCGATATCTCTAGCGTTAGATTCGAAGGCTTGTCCTTCGTTAATTCGACTCTGACATCCATGACCGGACTCTCCGATATCATCACCGCCATATAGGGAGCGTCCATCTCCGGCCACAACGGTATCTCTACTGATGCTGTCGGTGGTATCACTTCGATTTGGGGGTGTTGTGGGAGGAATCTTGGTTGAGGAAGAGGGTGGTCTAGATAAGATAAGTATGGGTGGGGATCCATTGTTAGATTCGTTGGTTTTGGCTGGTTGGGTCTGGGTTCTAATGCTCTGTTTTTCTTGTTCTGATTTTTGATTAACTAGGTTGTTGGATTGGGTTGAGATCCAATTTTCAAGTGTCGCCCATTTCATGAGTATCCGTAATTTAATTTGTGTTTGTTATTAAAGTTATACAACAAATTGATGTCTAAAGATTGGAATTATAATTAATATTTGATCAATATGTAAATTCAAATGTATAATTGTTGAATTTGTTAAGAATTTGATTAACCTTTAAGAGAAAAAGGAAAAGAGAGAATTTTTTGTTTTTATTTTTTGAATAAGGGTAGGTGATGGAAAAGTTATGAAAAAGAGTATAGGAAAGAGTAAAACTTATACACGAATGAGCAACTACGATCCCATAAGGGAGTCTTAATTCATAAATAAACCATCCGCAACAACAATATCTACAATATACCTAGACAGAGTGACTGTAACACCTCCTCCTTACCCGACCAAGGTAATTAGGAAATGTTACCATCTCGGTTTCCCGAGGCAGTGAAATCGGAATTACAATTAAGAAACTTCTTTAAATAAATAATAAGTTTAGTAATTACAAACATAGACGACTCAGGACCAAACATAGGCAGTGAAATCTAGATGATTATACACCTACTGGGGATTTGAGCTGGGGGTGGAAGAATGTCTGCAGAGTTAAGGAGAGGTTGAATCCAGGTTACTGTCAGGGTCAATGGGCGTTGGATCCAAGAGGTTATACTGTGAGTAGTGGGTATGAGTTATTGAGAAAGAAGTTTCACCTATACAAAGGCACAAATATATCCGCACTCATGGTCCTTTCCCAAACACAGATTCATTGGGTGGCTCATTGCAAGAGATGCTCTACAGGTGAAGGACAGATTGTTTGCTCAGGGAATTAGTCCAGATGATACTTGTTTGCTCTGTGGGAGAGAATCAGAAACTCATCATCATCTATTCCAACAATGTGTGTATAGCAGGTGCATCCTTGAAGGGATGGCAAAACTATGTAATGTTTCTCTTCCAGCTGATGACATTCTCTAGTGGATTTGGAATCAGCATTGGTCCAAGGTGAAGAAGGGTGTTCTAATGTGTTCCTTTATGGCATGTTATTATCAGATTTGGCTGCAAAAGAATCAAGTCAGATTTGAGTGCTATCTGTTGTTGCCTGCTGTGTTGTTGGAGCAGATCAGAAGGGTGGTTAAGCTGCGTATTAGTGCTCGTTGTAACCAAATTTTAGGCATTGATAAAATATGGTTAAGGAGTATTAACTTGTGTAAGTAGAGCTTAGGCTCTTTAAAATAAATTATACTCAAAATGGATAGGTTGTATTAAACCTTGTTTGTGCTTAATGGAAAATTACATTTCACAAAAAAAAAAAGAAATACAACTCGTCTATGGCTATGTCATCCATGATACACTACTCGACTCCGAGTCCAAGGCGCGGCCCAAATCCCGATCACGTCAACAAGCAAAATATGTATATAACATGCTCCCTAAAAGATCGGAAATATCATATGAATCGACAGAGGCCACCCTGGAAGACAATTACACAGACACACAAACATCGGTTTCAATAAATAAATAAAGTTTGACACAACTCAGAGTGTGTGAGTATGCAACATGACTATAACAGGAATGAAACTGATGTGAATTTAGCGGAAGCAGAAGACTCGTGATTTTGACTCGACATTTTGAATTTTGTAATTTTTTTAGCTTTTTGAAAATAAGGGAAAAAGAAAGGATATTTGTCGCGGTTAGACCTATAACCACGCCAATGGTTGAATTATCCGATACTCGTCGAATAACTCGACTCAAACTAAGGAGCACGTCCCTCGTTTAAGCAAGGTTCGAAATACGCGTTTCGACCTCTTAAGCCAAAGCACTTGTGTAACGACACAAATAACCGAGACAAGATTTTAGAGAATTAACTCAATTTTTATCAAAGAACATATGAAAAACAAAATACACAAAATAGGCCTTATATAGCCTACCACACGGCTCATTCAAGAGAGCTTTGGTGATTTTTTTTGGACCCTTAATTCAAAAGCTAATTAATCTATCCTAGTTTTCTACAAGCTTATTTAAATTTTTATGCAAAAATAATACTACAACAAAAAACTAGAAACAAATAGAAATAACTAGAATAGGATTAAATGATGGTGCATTGATCTTCTTTTCCCCTTTTCCCAAGCTTGACCGTGAGCCTCAAGCCTTTATTCCCATTTTTTTTTTATTTTTTTGTGCACTCCGTGATACGGTATTTCCCGTAGAATTTTTCGTTTGAAGCATCGTACCGCATTCACATCAGAAACGCTATCAAACAACCACCACTCCGGTACCAGGACACGCCCAGACGTACCCACAATCACCACGTTATCGGGACCTGCCCAGACATACCCACAACCACAAGTAGGCACGACGCAATTTTTGGTCCGGTTCAAACTTCGTCGTCAAAAGCTACCAACCAAAACAATATTTATAACTTCACAAACTACTCTTAGCAAAGAGACAAGTAAAGGTCGGATCCCAAGGGACGGGTATTGGTGTAGGATTTTCAATTGCAAATGATTGTGTCTTAGGGTGTCACAATTTGGGTTGAGATAGGAGATCAAATAAACTAATCAACAATATAAAAGTAAGGTAATAAAAACAAGCAAGGTGATTAAAATGAGATGTAAACAATTGATTAAAAGTACTAGGGTGTCATGGGTTCATAGGGGATTCATGCGAGTTGATCATACAAACATGTTCTCTGCTAGATGCAAGCACTTATTGTTGTGATGGGATCGAGTTGGTGTATAAGCTTACAATCCCTAAGAAGGTTTGGGTCCCGGAGCCGAATCGATTAGATTGTACAACACCTACAAGTCGACTTAAGCCACTTTAAGCTCTTCTGACCTATGTATATTCAACTATATGCATGGTCTAATGAGACTCGAGTTGGTGTATAAGCTTACAAGTCTCATTGAAAAGATAAGTGATGGGTAAAAAAATGCAAGGATTCATAGGCTCGCATTTCATCAAACATAACATGTGCATAAGTTGAAATCACAACAAGCAAGCAAATTAATTATGAAAACATATTAGATTAAGCATGAATCAATCCCCATGTTGGTTTCCTCTAATTCCCCATTAACCCTAGTTAAGGAAACTACTCACTCATTATCAAGTTTAACATGCTATCAAGGTTGTCAATCATACTAGCAAAGCAAAACATAATGAATAAATGAAAATGATTAACAATAATTAACAAGGTTAAGAGAGAATTATACCTATGAAGATGATTCCAAATAATAAAGCAAAGAATAATAGAAGTACTTGATGCTTGATGGAAGGTTGTCAATCCTCCAAATAAACCCAAATAATCTTCTTATTATCCAAAATAAATGAAGACCAATAGAGAAATTAAGGAAAGATTAAGTATTGAGATTTGTATTAAGACTAAATTAAGATTTGATTACAAGATTAAGGAATGATTAAAACTTAATTAGGAATTGGTTACTAATTGACTACAACTTGATGCTAATCTAGGTAGTACAATGGAGTATTTATACTAAAGATTAAGTACGAAGATTAGGGTTACTAAGGGCTTAAATGAGTATTAAGTCCTTAAGAAAATTTGAGGAAATGCTCCTCTCGAAGGAAATGAGCATTTCCGTTTTACAAGTCTTGGCACAATCCGTGCGTCTTGGGAATTGGCACGGGCTCTCTGGGCTGTGTTCCGAGCGGATTGTCTGGAAGACGCTCGGATCCTTTGGCTGCAAGACGAGCGTCTTGGCCGTGGGATCCTCGGATGGTGGTGGTTGGAGACGCTCGGATCGTCTGTGATCCGCCCGGATCCCACGGCAGACTGCTTCTCTTCTTTTCTTCCTTCATAATCCGCGAGGATCATTCCGGGGATGCAAGGCTCCTTTCGTCATTGCCCATTTCACTTCATTATCTACATAGGCCTTATAGTGATGTCTTCTCTTTGATTCTTGGTCATTAGATGCGATCAATTTAGCTCCATTTCGCCATGTAAATGCAAGGTTAGCACTCCTTTCCTACCAAGGGGACAAAACCTCAAAGAATATGCCAAATGGGAAACTAAAGATAGTAAATGACCCAATTATGCACTATAAAGCATAGGAACGAGGTTAGTTCGGGGACTAAATGTGCTCAAATATGAGTCACATCACATGCCCAAACCGAACCTTTGCTCGTCCCGAGTAAAGAGGTGACAAAAACTAGGACCCTTATTCAAACTAACCTACTAATATAACCGATGTTAGACAATTAGCGGGTCTCACTCCGCCCCTTCAATTCACAACAAGACAACCATGAGATAGGATGCCTTCTTGCAAGGCAAGGCGGGGCTTGCCAAAATGGCGACACATCCAAGCATTAAAGCACACAAAACAAGTAATGGATGCATCTGCAAAAATGAATAGCCACTTTCCTCATCTAAGTGGCGGAAATTATCTAAAAGGGAAGCAATCTAAGGGTACACACTCCTTCATAGATATGGTTTCTTCAAACTACTAAGCCTAGAAGGATACCAATAAATCACCTCCAAGTTGTGTTAAGCTAGGGTACCTTTGTCCTCAATCGTTAAATGCTTTCGTCAAGAGTAGACTCCCTATGGTGTTAGAAACACTGGAGGATCGCGGAATTCCCCTTCTTGCCTAGACAAGAAGAAGGATCGTCCCCCTCTCTACCATGCACAAAAGTGGATTCGATGGGTAAAGGGATCATTTGTATTTGAGTTTCATATGGGAGTTTGCTTTTGTTGTTGTTTTTCCCCCAATTTCTTGTGGCATTTGACATTTGAGAACAATTTCTTTTTGCCATTTCTTTGATGTTTGGCATTTCAATACTTGACAATTTAAACTTTTTCTTGCACTTTCTTTTGAACATTTTCAAAGCTACCCCATTTGTAGTGAAGGTGCTTATATTTGAAGCATAGGAGTTTTCATTTTTGTTACCCCTCTTTTATTTTGATGCAATTGCAAACTTTTTGACTTTTCATTTCAATTCTTGAACTCAAATTTTGAACAATTTTTGTGCCCATTCCCTTTTTGATGACAAAATGTGGTAGAATATGGAAGATGGTTGCATGGTTTCAAGGGTCACCTTGGAATAAACGGTAGCTAAGGAGTTATCACACCACAAGGTACTCTTAACTAGGCCTTAATCCATGGGTCAAAGGATACTAGCATGACACATCCTAGGGTGTTTTACAAGTATTCTAACAAGCAAAGTCTTAAGAAGAAAAAGTATCTACAAGGGCCTTATATACACTTGTCAAGCTTCCCAAATAGATGTTTTCACAAAATGTTTCCTAAATGCAACTATATGCCATGATGCAACTAACATTTATACAACCTAATACATATGCTTCTACCAACTAGTATGCCAAATAATCTAAACGCAATCCTATAATCACATTGTTTATACCGCATCAATCAAAATAAAGCTACATAGTCATCAACATAAAGAGGGAAAATGAGATTGGAAAGATCATACCATGCGGTCTTCAATATCCTCATGTCTCGGATGTGGCGTAGTCGATCAATGTGAAAAAGGATAAACAAGCAAACAAGCATATACAATATATACAATTCTACACTAAAAAAGGAATGAACATGTTTTTGGGTTTTTCAATTTTTCAAATTTTTATGGTTTTTATGTTTATGAAATAAAAAAACATGTTTTTTGTATTTTTCAAAATTTTTCATTTTTTATCATTTTTGTTTTAAAAGTCATATTAGAATTTCCCATCCCCACACTAGTATGGATATTATCCTCAATGGCCAATACGATAGGAAATTATGCAAGCTATATGTGAATGCATGATTTCTATACTAAATGCAAAATATATGACATATAAATAAGTGATGCGAACTACACTATACTATATGATGCATGAATTTTTGTTTGGTTGGAGAGCATAATTTGAGTTAACTCCCAATGCTTATGCTTGAACTTCCCCAAACCAAATGAGACACTATTTCTAATGTCAAAAATGGGAAAGTTCATGCACAAGAATGCTATGCATGAAACTAAATTTGCCATTTTGGATTTTACATGGTGGGAACAATTAATTTATCACCTTAATGTTGCCAAGGTGGAATAATAGTCCTTCGCTTTTACAAGGACACCACAAAAATGAGACAATCAACTATAAAACAAGTTAACAAAGCATGAAATTCTTGTCATGAAAAAAGAAATGAGGGGGAATAAGAAAAACTTCACTTTGGCCTTGATGGGTGCCTCGTGCCCGCCCCATCTAGCTCAAAGGTTGTCATCATCCCCTCCGAAGTCACTATCCCAAGGTTCTCTTGATGCACCACTCTCATAAAAGTCTATGAATTCATCCCCCTCACTATTCAACTCCACCGTGTCACCACCACTCGATTTTTCACCCTCTTCTTCTTCTTGACCATGCGCTCCACCATTGGCGTTTTCCGAATTTGGAAAGAGGATATTCATTTGGGCACAAGAGGGAAGCCTTCTCTCCTCACTAATGTGTCCTTGCCGTGCCAATCGGTGGAATTGTGGATACAAAGCATAGTAGTTGTCCACATTGGCCTCATATTGCCGTAGATGCATGTCTTGAAGTATACCCGTGACAAAATCATCCCTAGGGAGGATGAAGGAATTCGGATGATTGTATGGTTGGTATTGGAAGGGGTATGGTGGGATCACAACTTTCTCATTGTCATTTGGTTGGGTTTCTTGTTGTGGAGGTGGAATAGGAGGTTGGTTTTGGTTAGCCCAGTTTGCATTTGTCGGGATGAGGTAGGATGGTACTTGAGAGAGGGGTCCTCTTCTAGGTGAAATCTTTGTCAATCCTTCCATGGGGAGGTATATAGAGGTGCTCCCTTTGATGATCCATTTTATCCTTTTTGCAAAGCCCTCAAGGGCTATCCAATGATGTTGTTGTAGAAGTAACATTTCATCGATCCTTGTTTTTCCGGGAAGAGGGGTGTAGGCATTGTTGTGGTTGAAGTTGGGGTTAAAGTGTTTTGTAAGCTTGGTTACTAACCCTCAATTAATAATATGTATCATGCCATCATCATCCCCATTTCTAAACTTGGCCCATTTCTCAAGAAGTACTAGGGGTGCATTAAAGTGGCAACCATTCCTCCCTTGTATCCTAAGGTAGGACTCCATGAAAACAAGATCGAGTTCATTAACGACCGCGGGATCGTGGCGGGCTAGAAGAGTTCTTGTTAGAAACCGGTAGGCGTATCGAATGATGGGGTATTGGATGTATGAGGCCAAGCATTCTTTCATGTAAGTAAAGTCGCGACTGGTTAGAGCTCGTCAAAGAGGTGCTATAGAGTAGTTTCAGGGTCTAGATGTTCGGGTAGACGAAACATCGAGACCTAGCACACTCGCAAATTCCACTAATGTCATCATCCGGGTTTCATTCTCAAGACGAAATTGCACACAAATTGTATTGTTTATGGTGGAGATCTTTAGGAAGCTCAAAAACTCAAGAACCAAAGGCCTATAGGTGAGCTCATGCATATTGAACATAGAAGAAAGACCAAATAGCTCAAATAGTGCCTCGGTTTGGTGGTAGATGCCGAGTTTTCTCAAGGTTTCGTGGCAAACAAATTTAGTGGGAAGAATGTTCTTACCGAGTAAACGATGAAAGACAAGCCTTTGGATACCATTAACAAATTCAATATTTGAGAATTCATTGAGTCTTGAGAGATCTACAACTTCTTCATTTTCCCTTCTTAGAGTGTTGAGGTGGGAAGTTGAGGAACTTCTAATCACTCTAGCTCTCCTCCTTTGTCTAGGTAAGGACCTTGTTGGTCTCATCTTGAAATAGATATTGAATTTGATTTGTTGAAGAGGATATTCTTTGTAATTTGAGATCTTTCTTGAAAATCCTAGATTTTGGGGGTTTTTGAATTAGAGAGATAAGGGTATGCTTTTGATGTGTTGTGGGTTATATGAGAGGGGATTTTATGTTTTATAGAGGAAGGAAGAATGAGGTGTCATGAAATGTGTGGTGGGAGGAGTTTATAATTGTCGAAAAAAATAGAAGAGCAGGACGGCAGGGAGACGAGCGGGCCGTGCTCGGGACGCTCGGATCTGTGCTTCAGGAGACGAGCGGATTGTTCTCAAGACGCTCGGATCCAATGTCAGAGTGAAATCCCAGATTTTGAAGTAGCCAGGACGCGCGGATTTCCAATGAGACGAGCGTCTTTGGCCTTAGACGAGCGTCTTCTACTGGGGACGCTCAGATTCATAATCAGTCTTCTTTTGGAGTTCCCAACCCGTGCTGAGATGCGCGGGTTTTCAATGAGACTATAACACCCCATATCCAGAGGAGCCTTAACTAGGTCTTCCTTAGCATATAAGGGCATTACCATCTCGGTTGCCCGAGGTAAGTAATAATCAAATGTCGATAAAAGAACGATTATGTTATATTACAAGTGATTTAAAACCAACAAACATAATAAAAGTTACAACTCAAGGTTACTCGCTATTACTATCAAATCTCGTGAAGACTCATCCCTGCCCGGACTCCAGCTATCAACGACATCAACACCTGCTAAGACAGACTGCTCACCATAAGGGATCACGGCAGACACATAAAACAACAAGACAACCACACATGGTCAGTACTGAGATAAGACATGGCAAAACCAACGACACCTAGCAATACAACACAACACGATCAGTCACACACATAATCACACCCACTCCAATCAATCTCCGTCACCGACTGTCCACTGGACCAACCCTGCCAGTGGGGGACCGCAGCCGTTCCCACCTAAGCCCCGCTCATCATACCGAGCGATAACCCTGTCCCATTAATGTGCACATCCCCTCCCGTGGCGGGTTCCACGAAGGGCGAAACTAGGGCGTGAAGCCACTCTCACAAGTGACTCCACTCAGCCGAGAATGCATCTCGAGAACCAGAGACAAACAATCACAAACTGCTGAAATACAACAACAACCAACAACCGTATATTTGCTGCCACACAAACACAACCACAACACAACAACAATGACACAACGATCAACACACTAGACTATCTACAGAAACTGAGTAGGCGAACCTACCTTTAAGCAACTGCAACCAATCCATGCCAACATACGACATATCCAGCAATCAAGCAATGCCTATAACCACAACACAATCATCTATTACTATCAAGCAAACCCTAACTGCAAAGACAAGGATACAGATGATGATGACGACATACCTACAAGGAGAAACCCGTGAAAAGACCGCCGCCCGACTCAAGCTATGCTCTCCTAAGGCACAAGGACCTTCAAAAGGCTTCCATGGAGGTTTTATGGTGAAGGGAAGGGAAAGGGGCGACTAAAGGATTGAAGGAATGGTGCGGAAATGATTTGCGGATTTAACAAAACGCGATTAAAACCCTCGCTGAAAACCCGGTACTCGATCGAGTGTCCCACATACTCGATCGAGTGACCCCCTACTCGATCGAGTAACCACGTTACTCGATCGAGTAGCCTCTACTCTATCGAGTACCACAGATAACTGGCAACCCAAGATTACTTGGCACGCACTTCTAAGGATTATTCCCACTCCCAAGGTCACTCAACGCTGGTCAAAGGGTCCCTAAAAGGGCGGGTATTACAGAGACGAGCGTCTTTCTGCGGAGATGGGCGTATTCCTCTGGAGATGCTCAGATACATAGTCAGTGCAGGTTCTCCAATTTCCAGGTACCCCAAGATGAGCGTATAGTACCCATGCCGCTCGGATTATGCCCAAGACGAGCGAGTAGAGCTCAGGACGCTCGGGTTGTCCGCTTTTCTCACGGGCTCAGGTCTGCCGTGGGAGTCTCTTCCTTTTTGGTCTTCTTCTCCCTCAATTGATAAGAGTGCTTCCCCACACTTGAATTTCTAAATCCTTCATTCATCAAAAGGGTTAGTGACCCTCCCTTTCCTACTCTCATGTCAAAAATCATGCTTCTTATGAAAATGCAATAAAGTTAAAAATAAAAGTGAGAAGAGTTAGTATATTTACAAATGGTGGTTTGGAGAGGACTCCACCAAACTCTCTCTCTTTGATGGTCTTCTCATGGAGGGAGAGGCCCGAGGCGGATGACCTTGACTTCTCCAATGAATGCTCCTTCATAATATGGTTTCAACCTTTGGCCATTGACTTTGAATTTGTTTCCATCTTCCGACTTTATCTCAAAGTCTCCATATTTTCCTACCTCGGTAATCACATAGGGACCCATCCATCTGGAATTCAACTTCCCGGGAAAGAGTCGATATCGGGAGTTAAATAGAAGGACTTTGTCTCCCTTGTGCAAGGCCTTTTGCTTGATTCTCTTATCATGAAGCAACTTTGTCCTTTCCTTTTAGATCTTGGCATTCTCAACGGATTGTAGTCGGAATTCCTCCAACTCTTGGATTTGCATTATCCTCTTTTGGCCACTTAGCTTGAGATCAAGGTTGAGAGCTTTGATTGCCCAAAAAGCTTTGTATTCTAGCTCAATTGGCAAATGACATGCTTTTCCGTAGACTAGCTTGTAAGGGGAGACTCCTATGGGAGTCTTATAGGCCGTCCTATAAGCCCAAAGAGTGTCATCAAGCTTCATACTCCAATCCTTACGAGTCTTGTTGACAACCTTCTCAAGAATTTGCTTGATCTCTCTATTTGAAACTTCAACTTGACCGCTTATTTGAGGATGGTATCCCAAGCCGGTTCTATGTTGAACACCATACTTTGCCAAAAGGGATGTGAGTTTCTTTTCATAGAAATGTGTCCCTCCATCACTTATGATTGCTCTAGGGACTCCGAACCTTGGAAAAATAATTTTCTTGAGGAGTTTGGTAACCGTCTTGGCATCATCGGTTGGAGTGGCAATTGCTTCTACCCACTTTGACACGTAATCAACGACTACAAGAATGTACTTGTTTCCCTTAGATGACACAAACGGCCCTTGGTAGTCAATTCCCCAAACATCAAAAATTTCTACCTCTAATATTCCTCGTTGTAGCATCTCATTTCTCCAAGAAATGTTCCCGGTTCTTTGGCAAGGATCACAATAGAGAATAAACTCTCTAGCATCTTCAAACATGGTAGGCCAAAAGAAGCCCGATTGAAGGACTTTAGCAATAGTTCTTCATGCTCAATGGTGTCCTCCATATGGTGATGAATGGCATCCCTCCAAAACACCTTGAACTTCCTATTGGGGCATGCATCTTCGGTAAAGTCCATCACTACATTCCTTGTAAAGATTTGGATTATTCCAAAAGTATCTCTTTACTTCAAACAAGAATCTCTTTCTTTGGTTGTAGTTCAAGTTTAGAGGAAGAACTCCTCCAACAATATAGTTAGCATAGTCAGCGAACCATGGAGTGGTATGCTTCTCAAGTTGTGAATGAATGGACATTAAAATATCATCGGGAAAAGAGTCATTGATTGGTGTCTCTCCCTCATCATCATGAAATCGAATTCTTGACAAGTGATCCGCTACCACATTCTCGGCTCCCTTCTTATCTCTTATCTCTAAATCGAATTCTTGGAGTAGCAAAATCCATCTCAACAACCTTGGTTTTGCCTCTTTCTTTATCAATAGATGTCGAAGAGCACGGTGATCCGAGAAAACAATTACTTTTGATCCAAGCAAATAGGAACGGAATTTGTCTAGTGCATAGACAATGGCAAGGAGTTCCTTCTCGGTAGTTTCATAATTAACTTGGGTGGCATAAAGAGTCTTGCTTATGTAATAGATAGCATGCAAAGCCTTTCCTACCCGTTGGCCAAGAACCGCTCCAACGGCGTAGTTACTCGCGCCGCACATGATCTCAAATGGTAGTTCCCAATTTGGTGGTTAGATGATTGGTGCCGAGATGAGTGCTCCCTTAATTTTATTAAAGGCTTCAACACACTCATTAGTGAATTGGAATTGGGCATCATTAAGCAAAAGTTATGTGAGGGGTTTCGCGATTTTTGAGAAATCTTTTATGAAACGACGATAGAAACCCGCGTGACCGAGAAAACTTCTCACCCCTCTAACATTCACGAGAGGTGGGAGTTTCTCTATCACCTCAACCTTGGCTTTGTCAACTTCGATGTCTTTTTCTGAGATTAAATGACCCAAAACAATACCTTCATTGACCATAAAGTGACACTTTTCCCAATTCAAAACAAGACTAACATCTTCACATTTTTGCAATACAAGAGAAAGGTTATGCAAGCAAGAGTCAAAGTCTTTCCCATATACGCTAAAATCATCCATAAAAACTTCCATTATGGTTTCTAGATAATCGGAGAAGACACTCATCATGCATCTTTGGAAAGTAGCGGGGGCATTACATAAGCCAAAAGGCATTCTCCTATATGCAAAGGTACCGTAGGGGCATGTGAAGGTGGTCTTATGTTGGTCATCCAGGTGTATTGGGATTTGGAAGAATCCCTAATACCCATCAAGGTAGCAAAAGAATTTGTTAGAGGCTAACCTCTCAAGCATTTGGTCAATGAATGGTAGGGAGAAATGATCCTTTCTTGTTGCGGAATTCAATTTACGATAGTCAATACACATTCGCCAACCGGTGATCTTCCTTGTGGGTATTAGCTCATTCTTATCATTTGTGACCACCGTGGTACCTCCTTTCTTAGGTACCACTTGAACGGGGCTAACCCACAAAGATCCGATATATGATATATGATTCCCGCATCACGTAATTTCATAACCTCCGCTTTTACAACTTCTTGCATGTGGGGGTTTAATCTCCTTTGAGATTAGATTGTAGGCCTATGGTCCTCTTCTAGATGAATTCTATGCATGCAAAAATTAGGACTTATCCCCTTAAGGTCATCTAGACTATAACCTATAGCTTTTTCATGATGTTTCAACATATTAAGCAAACTTTCCAATTGGTTCTCATAAAGTTTGTCATTAACAATCATGGGTTTAGTTTTAGACTCATCAAGGTAAGCATATTTCAAATTTGGGGGAAGGGGTTTTAGAATTGAAGTTGGTACCTCACTTTCCTCCATTGAAGGTTCATTAAGGATTTGCTCTATTTCCATTATACACTCCATCCTCATGGCATACTCAACTTGCTCTTCAAGCTCATCAATCCCATCATATTCAAATTCCATGACATATTCATCTAGCTCTTCGGCTTGTGTGGTATGATCTTCGATTGGTTGTTCTTCCTTAGTGGATTGGATGCTTCCACGAGAATGTCATGTATCAACACGTATTGCTCATAAGTAAGTTACTTGTTGGCAAGGGCGGCTTCAAGGAGATCTAATTCCAATTCCCAATGCTTATTTTTGGCCTCACTTGCTTCTAAGGCTTCCAATGCTTGCAAAGGGTCTTTGATGAAAGGGATTCTCAAGTGGTCCTCAACAAAACAATCTATAATATCCATCTTGCAAAATGTACTAAGAGAAAAAGGTGAGAAGTACCTTGAGGAGTTTTACTTCCCTAAGGTAAGGAAAGACACAACTAAAAATAATTAATGAAAATCAAATCAAGTTAACACCGTCCCCGGCAACGGTGCCATTTTTGGTGCGGTTCAAACTTCGTCGTCAAAAGCTACCAACCAAAACAATATTTATAACTTCACAAACTACTCTTAGCAAAGCGGCAAGTAAAGGTCGGATCCCAAGGGACGGGTATTGATGTAGGATTTTCAATTGCAAATGGTTGTGTCTTAGGGTGTCACAATTTGGGTTGAGATAGGAGATCAACTAAACTAATCAACAATATAAAAGCAAGGTAATAAAAACAAGCAAGGTGATTAAAATGAGATGTAAACAATTGATTAAAAGTACTAGGGTGTCATGGGTTCATAGGGGATTCATGGGAGTTGATCATACAAACATGTTCTCTACTGGATGCAAGAACTTATTATTGTGATGAGATCGAGTTGGTGTATAAGCTTACAATCCCTAAGAAGGTTTGGGTCCCGGAGCTGAATCGATTAGATTGTACAACACCTACAAGTCGACTTAGTCCTTCCTATTCAACTATATGCATGGTCTAATGAGACTCAAGTTGGTGCATAAGCTTACAAGTCTCATTGAAAAGATAAGTGATGGGTAAAAAATACAAGGATTTATAGGCTCACATTTCATCAAACATAACATGTGCAAATGTTGAAATCACAACAAGCAAGCAAATTAATTATGAAAACATATTAGATTAAGCATGAATCAATCCCCATGTTGGTTTCCTCTAATTCCCCATTAACCCTAGTTAAGGAAACTACTCACTCATTATCAAGTTTAACATACTAACAAGGTTGTCAATCATACTAGCAAAGCAAAACATGATGAATACATTTAATTACTAACTAATCTAATTAAATTAAATTATATAATTTAATATAATTAAATTCAAATCCCGACTCATACCCATTATTTAATAATTAAATCACGACTCATACCCGTACTCCCTCCTAGCCTGACAACTACCATGTCCGCTGCCGCCGTGGACCACCACCACCGGCCAGCCCTAACACCGTGGCAACAACAACAACAAGACGCGACAAACACAACACCAACACAACACACACAAACCCATACCACACACACAAACCACCACAGACCGCCACCACCGTGGCCTCTCCACGGCACCCTCTGACCATAGTGGGTCCAACCACAACAACCATGCCGGCAGCCGCCATGGTGCGCCCAAGTCGCGGGTCTAGGGTGGTCACGGTGGGTCACACGGTGGGCCCAAGTCGCGGGTGAGTCAACGGTAAAAATTAAATAATATATAAACTAATGTGAGACGGTTTTACCTTACGATCCCGAGGCGGAGGGTTGAAATCTCCTCTTTTCTTCTCTTTCTTTCCTCTCTCATGTTTTGGTGGATTTTTTGAGATTTTGGATGGATAAGGCGGGGGGTGGATAATGGTGGAGTATATAAGGTGAGATGGAGTAAATGTATACGTATACGCGTATTGTATTATTATCGTTACAACTTATTATTATTATTATCATTATTATTCCGTCTCATGCATAACTCGTATAAACAATATAAAATATATATTTATAAAATATATTTACCCATTTATCGTTGACCAAGATAATAAAATACGGGGTATTAAAGTGACCAACCAAGTTCTACTGCCAACTAACCATGGTCTAATGTGAGCTAGCTCATGTGCGACTTTATTACAAGTTCCTCGAACTACGACCATAAAACTAAATCAAACTTACTAACTAACCTACGTATATCATCAATAATTAAATAAAGGTCACTTCGTCCCAGCTTATTCGACTTCAAAGCTTCAATCACCGTTGCACAATCTCCCTCAATAATGACACTCTGGTTTCGCCTTCGGAATGCTTCCTTCAGTCCTAATAATATAGCTTCCGTTTCTGCCTCATCCACCTGCATTAGTTTCTGTCGTTGGATCGACACGCCCCATTAAACTCCACTATCAGCTCCCCTATACACCGCCCTGAGACCAACTCCCACCCCTTCCTTTACCCCCGCATAGACGTTGATTTTAACATAACCCACACCCGGCCTCTTCCACCTTTAATTTCTATTTCCACTCCATCACCCCCATCTCTCCCCTCGTCATCCCCTCCTCCTCCCTCATCTCCTCCAAAACATCATTCACACACCTTATGACCGCCTCCAGTCGAAACAATTTCCCTTCAAAAACCACGCCATTACGACCCTCCCACAACGCTCAACATCCAACTACAAATATGACTCGATCATATTCCTCCATCTCCCTCATAACCATCTCCACCCAGTCCCTCACATCTTCAAAGCCTATATCCGCTTGCACTACCAATCCCAAACCATATCAACACCCTCTCGCCCACCCATAACCACGGAATAAGTAAAATATCGATTCCTCCCCGCCTTCACCTAAAATGCACAGTGCGTTAGAAGAGCCCATCCGCCTCACAATATTCACCTAAGTTGCCACAACCGCTTTACAAAACTGCCACATAAAAGCCTTAATTCGAGGCCATATAGGTAACTTCCAGAGTACATTCCATATCCACTTTTCTCTCGACTCATTAAACTGACTCTCCTCATCAACACCAGCCCCTATGAGTAATCGATATGCCGACCTCATAGAATATACCCTATTCTTCTCCGGGCCCAACACCACAAGTCCTCCGGCCTAGAAATACTAATTCGTATTTTAATAATGCGCTCATGTTCAAATGGAAGAAAATATCTACGTAACATACTTCTATCCCAAGACACTCCATCAGCAGTCATAACTTGTCCCACTACCATGTATCTATCCGCACCTCTTCTAGAAGAAATAATACATCATGTTTGAGTTTTCGGGATCTAAGAATTATCCCATACATTAGTGCTCACCCTATCCCCATGTAATACTACGGTTTTCTGTACTGTTGGGTACTCTATCGAGTAAGGCTTACTCTGTCGAGTAAGTGAGTTTTGGTTACAAAATAGTGTATTGTTTGATGGGTACTCGATCGAGTAGGTGTCACTCGATCGAGTAGGGGGCACTTGATCGAGTAAGTGACTTACTCGATCGAGTAAGTCGGTTTTACGGGTTGTTTTTAACGGGTTTTGTAGCAATGCGAGAAAGATATATAAACACCTTTCGTTAGTTCTTTTCACTTTTTACCCTACTTTAACTTTCATAAAGATTAAGACAATTTCCGTTGCTTCTCTCCTTCGCATTGCTATCAAATCCCAAGGATTGTGTCGTCGGATTTCTAAGTTCTTTACGCCGTTGAGACCGTCGCGTTGTGGGTAAGCTTCTAGTATGATTTTTATGTCGTTTCATTATTTTTGGTTGAAACCCTAATTGAGTATTTTGGGGATTTGGGAGCATTGTGATTGTTAGATGGTAATTGTATGATTGTGTGATTGATAGGAGGTGAATTCGTAGAGGAACGTTTCTGATTAGCTGATTGTTACGATCTTGGTGATTGCTTTTCCAGGTAGTGTTTCCCTACTCAGTTACTGGTTACATTGTATTAGATGTTTGGTATATTGTTAATGGTTGTTAAATATGGTTGATCTATATCGTATTGGAATTAGTAATTGGTAATTGTTGATGCATAGTTGGTTGGTTGTGTTTGTCCGTGGTTCGCGAGATGCGTCCTCGGTTGAGTGGAGTCACTTGCGGGAGTGGCTTCACGCCCTTGATTTGCCCTTTGTGGAACCCGCCACAAAGGGGATGTGCACATTAAGGAACTTGGGTTTGCGCTCGGTATTGATTAGCGGGGCTTAGGTGGGAACGACTGCGGTCCCCCACTGGCGGTGAGGATTACTGGTTGCGACCGTAATCTGGCAGGACTAGACCTTCAGGCTAGTCAGGTGATATGTGATGTGACAGAGTTGGGTGATTGTATGTATTGTTGATATTGCTTTATCTTATATTGTGTAATCAGTAACTGACCCCGTTTAATTATTTTAAAAACTGTGGTGATCTATTCGGGGATGGTGAGCAGTTATTGAGCAGGTATGAGATGGATTGCGCTTGAAAAGCTGGGATCGAGTCACCACGTGTCACTTTGAGTCTTCTGCTGTGTCGTTGAGCTTTATATTTCATCTAGTTAGTTTTGATAATTTAGAAATGTTGTATTTCATTTGACAGTTTTGGTTTTGGTTGTATCGCACTAAACTTATTTAATAAAGTACGTTCTTTTATGGTCCTTTTGATATACATTACCTCGGGTAACCGAGATGGTAGCACTTCCATGCATTAGGTGGTCTTGGTAAGGTACCTTGGTGTTTGGGGGTATTACAAAGTGGTATCAGAGCGACGATTTTGGAACCTGTAACTAATGAACCTAATGAACCTAGGGAGTCAAACTAAAATGAACCCGGGTAGGAGTTGTTAGGAGCTAATGCAAAGACTTGGGAGACTTCCTAAAGTCGCGAACTCGCCCTACAACTTTAAACTGGTCACTATGGGGTGTCATGGGATCGCCATGTGTTTACTAATGTTCTATTGCATATGTTGGATGATATGTTGTATGAAAATGTTGGATGAACAATTATGGAGGAATGGAAATGTGGTGGAAAAGGGTGAAGTAGATCATATGATAATATGTTGTGGATAATAATGTTGCGTAATGGATGATTTATAATGTGGCTTAGTAGTAACATGTGAATAAGATGTTTACGTTTGATGGATAAGTATCTATCTATCTATCTATCTATCTATCTATCTATCTATCTATCTATCTATCTATCTATCTATCTATCTATCTATCTATCTATCTATCTATCTATCTATCTATCTATCTATCTATCTATCTATCTATCTATCTATCTATCTATCTATCTATCTATCTATCTATCTATCTATCTATCTCTATCTATCTCTATCTATCTATCTATCTATCTATCTATCTATCTATCTATCTATCTATCTATCTATCTATCTATCTATCTATCTATCTATCTATCTATCTATCTATCTATCTATCTATCTCTATCTATCTCTATCTATCTATCTATCTATCTATCTATCTATCTATCTATCTATCTATCTATCTATCTATCTATCTATCTATCTATCTATCTATCTATCTATCTATCTATCTATCTATCTATCTATCTATCTATCTATCTATCTATCTATATATATATATATATGTTGTTGCGAAAAGTTAGTAAGTTAAAGCATGCGGGTAGCTAGAAAAGTCGGCATGGCTCGATCGAGTGGGGTGGACTCGATCAAGTAGGCACAGCTCGATCGAGTGGGTTTATGGCTAAGTTGAACAGTTGCTTCTGTTTTGTGCAACTCGATCGAGTAGGAGGAGTACTCGATCGAGTGAGGGCTACTCGATCGAGTACGTAAGTGCCTCGATCGAGTGCATTTTGTTGTACGTTCTGGTCAGGTTCTGGATTTGAGGTACTCGATCGAGTAAGTGGGCAACTCGATCGAGTGACCTCTACTCGATCGAGTGGGTGTTGTTACTCGATCGAGTAAGTGCTGTACAGGTCGTATATGCTTTGAGCCGTAGGCTATGTGCTTACGTTTGTCTCTCCTCTTATAGCTCAAGGATATGCCGCCAAAGAGATCTGCTTTGTACGCTAGGGTGCAAGAGATTAGTGTAGATGATATAGCCAAGATGTTTGAGCATCAAGATGCACTTACTGAGGCCTTAAAGAGATTTGGGAAAGACAAAGATTCCGGGGTAGACTTTGACAAGATGAGCACTACGATAGCCCGCTTCAACCCAAAGGAGTATATGGGTACTGGTGCGCCAATTTTGCTCGACAATTGGCATAGGGAAATGGAGAACATCTTGAATGTGGTTCATTGTCCCAAGGACTTTAAAGTGGAACAAGCTGCGTTCTACTTGAGAGATGCTGCAAGGGAATGGTGGGACAAGGTAAGGGAGAGTGCTCTAGATCTGTATCTGAAGCAAGGAAAAGGTGGATTGGAACATTGCACAAAATGAAGTTCTTGTTAGTATTTAGACCCTAATTAGACTCTTCTAATGATATTAAAATTACTAGCTAATTTCATAAGATGGTCTAAATCTACATGCATGCAAATGTAAACAACATAAAAGATGGTATAAAACCATATAATAAGAATTTCCTTACATTGCTATTGAAAACATTTGGGCACAACTCAAGGACTCCTTCCTTGATGTTTTTCTTGAGCTTATATTATGTAGATGATCCTCCAATACCCAAATCACCAACCTAGGAGACCTCCTTTGGATGCACCCAAGATTAAACCCAAAAATCCTAATACTTACTAACTAGATAATTAGTAGGATAACCTTGTATACTATGTAATATTATTACACTAATAATATTAGTTTATGTATATTATAGTTTTGTGAATTATTTTTGATGATGATCAACAATTTGATCAAGTTTTTGATGAGAAAATATGAAAAAAATAAGGTTTTTTTCTTCTTCTCTTCAATATGCACGACCAAGGGCTTATTTGGAGGATTTTTGGTCTAAAAAATGATCATCAAATGAGTGTAAATAGTGAGGTATTTATAGAGAAGGAAATGTAAAGAAATGAGTTAAACATTTCTTAGTGGGTTATGCCACATGTAATAACACTTGTCTTATACAAGTGTCAACCCACAAGTATTATTTTGGTCCATTTCGATTTTCGACATTTGTCCCACAAATGCTTATAAGTCTTATATTTAATTATCTTATATGATTAAATATTAATTTGATTATTTAACGCTTAAATAATACAAATTAACAACTAATGACCTCTTAACTATTAAGTAATTATTATACCATTTTATCAATATAAAACGTGTCTTATGAACCCTTATTAGCTAATTTTACAACCTCTTGTAAATATTAATAGCTAATTACCACCACCTCACAATATACACACATATCGTATAAAAATAATTAATTAACTATAATTAATATTCTCTAATTAATATTTATTAATTAATTATCATATAACTAATTAATAAATCCCCTTGGCCCGAGTTCGTAACTCGTCATCAAAAAATACATTCACTTGACTTAATACAAGGAATTAGTTATATTGTATCTCATACAAATAATTAGTTTTTTTTTTTTTTTTTTTTCATTTGGGCGTCATCCTATAGGTGTGACCTAAAGGGATCAGTTTATCACCGCCGTCACACGACAGTAACGTCAAACTCTAGTCAGCCGAGCGTTACCGATAAACGTTGATCAACTGACAAATATATAAAATAAATCTCTGATATTCCTTATACGAGATTTATTATGTAGACGCACTATTGTGGAGGACACTCACTCAAACAATCTCCCACTTGTCTGACACAAGTGTGCGTTACCAATTCTCTTGTCCAATAATATCTACCACTCAACACAAGATGTATTTCAGGTCGTTCTTGCAGGTGATCATACCATAAAGTGGTTTCCTCGATCCGGAGAATGACTGTCTGACCGGATAATCTACTATAGATTTCATCCGAGCGTGGCCACGCATTTTTAGTCACCTCTCCTCGAGTGGCTTTGAGGTAAAAATGACATGAGTGGACAATTCTGTTGACCTATTTTCTTCGTTCGATACAGATCACAATGATCCAGTAGATGCCCATTAGCCTCCTTTTACGGCGCGACCTAGAGCAAAAACCAAAATCATCGGAAAACCGTACCAACTCAGACAAATAGTCGCCAGTCTAAAGAATTGACTCGAAGGAATAAATAGAAATCCTCGCCACGACCCAGCAACAAAAGGACTCTATAAACAGCCACTGTCCGCAAATCGTCTCACAATCTGCCTATGTAATCGACCAGCCATCACTATGACGAAATGACAGGCGAACTTGTCATCAATCGCCTTACAATCTAGTCACTCCAAGACGTCACCTCATTAAGTAACTAGGAACAAAATACAATGTTAATCCAGTTCACTTTAAAAGGGTTCAACATTGTCAATACAACCAATTTGGACAAAACAAAGTATTTAAATTTAGATATAAAAACTGAATACAATGATAAATATAATTATCATATATGAAATAATAAATACAATATCTTAATTATTACATATCGCATAATTTACAACAGTTCTGGCATTCATCTCAATCCCATAGAAACTACATGACTATCATGTTTAGCTTGAGACAATGATTTGGTTAAAGGATCAGCGATGTTGTCAGCTGTCCCAACCTTAGGAACTGTAATTTCCTTCCTTTCAATTAAATGTCTAATTACATGAAATTTTCTAAGTACGTGTCTAGACTTATTACTAGACTTGAGCTCTTTTGCTTGAAAAATTGCCCCACTGTTATCACAATATAATCACAATATAAGGTGATAGGATCCTCGACGTTCAGACTACTTTCAGTCCCTCTAAGAATTGCCTAATCCAAACAGCTTCTTTTGCAGCTTTAGAGGCTGCAATGTACTCAGCTTCCGTTATAGAATCAGCAGTCACAGACTCCTTAAATTTTCTCCAGCAAACCGCTTGATACCCGTCGTTGTAGGTACCAAAAATAAGATTTATAATTTCCTATTAAAACTAACCTAAGCTAGTGGTAACAGGGTCGAACCACAAGGAGGCGAATGTAATTTCTAATTGTCTAATTTAGTCTAAGGTAACGAAAGTGGGGGTTGATTTGATTTGGTCTATACTAAAAGCAATAAAAAGACAACAAACTAAATAAGCAGATAAAACAGATAGAGAAGGGGTACTAGGATGGTCAGTTCGTTATAGTTTCTAATGACAGATACTAAACAGTCTAGATCAAACACATGACGCGGGAAATAAAGAGGTCCTCTCGGTCCACTCTTAACAAATAGCATCTTTCGATCTCGCTATAGGTCCCTAATATCACTAATACTAACTTTCGTCCTGAAAAGTGACTAACGGTCTAAACTTTACCTATCTTTCGATCTCAGCATAGTTTAGTCATTTTAATTGGTGATCTAACAACTGTCCCTATCTCTCGATCTAATGGGTCAGTCATATCCTAAGCATTCAACTAGTCATGTGCACTCGATTCGTCGAATAAAGAATTAAAACAATTAAAACGAAAATAAAACCTCATGTGGTCAATCGATCGACCAGGCATGGCGGTCGATCGACCAACACGCGAGTCAGGCCGTGTTCATTATATTGCCGCCTACACTACAATTCCCCTACATCCTAGCACGAATAAATTAGCTACTCATACTGAAATTAAAGGCAACAATAATATTAAGGATTAGAACTACGGAATTCATGCTTAAAACGGTAAAATAAACAATTAACAAAAGATGGCAATTCGGCTTGGGAACTGATCTAGCAATTCGACAACTATGAACGAAAATAAAATAACAGAATAAAACCAGAGAGTACCGTGTGAATTGCGAAGGAAAAGAACAAAGCCGAATGACAAAGCGAATTGTATTCAATACCGAAAGTAATCTCGAACCCTAATTATTTTTAAAGAACTGTATGTAAAACTTGGTAAATTTCTCAATTCCAGATTATTTTATATAGAAAGTATACGTAACATAATTCCTAAACCTAATAACTCATGGGCTTGATAAATCTCGATCTTTTAATTCTCGTCCTGAATAGCGTCTTGGTCGATCGATCAAGTGACCGGTCGATCGACCAAATAGCGATGTCTGATAGCCTCGAACTCGATGGTTGGTCGATCGATCAAGGTAGTGGTCGATCGATCGCTTTAGCTCGCTACTTGACTTCTATAATCTCGTGGATTTGTCTTTTGGGCCTTGGATTGCGCACCAAGCTCGTTCCTTAAGCGAATACTTCACGTCCAATGCAATGCGGGATACTCGGGACGGATTTAGCTCGATTTCACTGGATTCTTCACATTTCTGCAATAATGTACAAAAATACGGAAGTAGACGGGAATAGGGAGAAATGTAGCATAAACTACATGAATGAGCTCTGAAATGCGTGTAAAATGGGATGTAAAACATCATATGAAAGACACGCATCAAACTTCCCCAAACCAAACCCTTGTTTGTCCCCAAGCAAGAACTAGACTCGATCTAATGACCTAATGGAACAAGTTCAATCTCAGAACGAATTACAACATGTAAAGCCTAAACCAATTTAATGCAATAACTAACAATCAATTAGTAATGCGAATCATGCAAACGAGTTATAAGGTCGTTAAAAACTGCTGAACCGTCAACCATAGAGACTTGTCAAATCGGACTCTCACGGGTCGCTCAAATCTCTCATAAGCACAGGTGAATATATAAGAGGATAGAAAGAATTCATTTTGTAAAGACTCTCACCTAACTACGACCTATAAGAACATGCCTGCAGTCTAATATGAAAATAATCTCTACAACCGTACATATGCATTCCAACCAAACAGATGACCATGACACATGCCGAGGTATATATGGATATGTGAGGTATGGGTAAGAAGGGGCAAAACGTTTTATGGAAATGAGGAGGTACAGGTGATCAAGGTAGTACCAAAACGGAACCATATGGCAACATCCACTTCTTGCTCAAAATCGATTGAAACGGTGCTATTAGAAGCACAAATCTCACAATCTCCAAGTATAAAAGTAATCAACTAACTCCCCTTAAGATTTGAATAATACATGGGAGCAAAAATCGCCATAAGATAAAGGCTTGAATTATGCGAAATTGATTTCTTTTCTTTCTCTCGACCCTCAGTCGATCGACCTATGATTCCAGTCGATCGACCGCTTCAACAGTACAGAACCTCTTTTTCTCTTTTTCGAATCAATTTTTCTTTTCTTTTTTTTTTCAACTTTTTCAGTTCTTTTTTTTCATTGTTTTCTTTCTTTCCTTTCTTTTCATTCTCCCAATAACATCTCAGTCGAGCAAAAGGCTACCAAAAACGAAGTGATAATCCCAACACCAAACTACTAGCTTGACAAGGGCAGGCTATATGTAGGATGTAGTTAACGGGACAAAAAGGCTATTTTTGGCAGTGTGGAGTTCATGGGTAAAATGAATAAAGGGAAACCTCTAGCACATGTGTCAACTAACCACAAACCGAATGCATACAGGTATTAAGCAGGTTAAGTTCATATTTATGCACATTGATATGACATGTCTCATAAGGAGTAATACTCACATTCCTAAATAAACCGGTCATAAATGTCACCAGTTATAGGCTCTAAATCTCAGAAATATGATGTAGTTTGCCAATTTTCTAAGTCAAGTCTCAAGTTCAGCAAATAATTAACGAAAACTCGTAGATATGCACTTATACGATTCTACTAATAACATGTTAATCAAACAAGGCTTGGGCAGAAAACAGATGCAAATGCAGTGTCATCATTGAAATACTACCGTTCCGACTCGACCTATATGCTAAAATAAACATGCATTTTTTTGAAATTTTTGAAATTTTTCAATTTTTTTGAAATGTTTTGAATTTTTGGTATGCATATATGAAATTAAATAAACAATGCAAAACAGAATGTAAACGTGAATGCAAGCAAATAATATGCGACGCAAAACCCTTCCCCAAACCAAATCGCACAATGTCCCCATTGTGCAAGATCATGTAATGAAGAAAAGAGAAACGGGAATTTGCGAGAAATTTAAACAAATAAAACATGAAGTAAAGACTTAGAAACTCACAAGACTTTAAGCGCAACAAAGGAAACCTCCCCAAACCAGCGTGAGCTAGGAGGTTTCAGTAGCCAGCAGTGCTACTAATAAGTACCTGAAAAGACAAACAAAGTACCAAGCATAAAATCGAGAAAGACAAGAATGAAGCGGTATTATGTGCAAAATTGAGAAAAATAGAAGAAATAAATAGTGACGGAAGATAAAGTGGAGTAGAAAACTCCCTTAATTCCGCAAATCGACCAAACATAGCAGGAGAGAGGTCGTAAACAGTGCACAAAGAAGGCAGGTGCGGGTCGGTCGATCGACCACATCACTCACCGATCGATCGAGGTGAAAGGAAACGTGAGCTCCTGAAACTGGACCAGTTGATCGACTATATAGCCCAGTCGATCGACTGAAGATACTGCTGTAACTTCTTATTTCTTCGTATTTGCTCAATTACTTGAGCTAATGAGGTCGAAAAACCTGCAAATGCACAATAATACGCACCCAAAATTGCGCAAAACCCAAAGTAAAGTCTAAAGCGTATAAAATCCTAAGCAAGCAAAATAAAATGCGAAGTTTCGCGCACAAAAAAGAAATAAAAAGTGTCTAACAAAAGCAAATAAAAAGTTTGGAAAACATGTGATCAACTAGTAGTTGATTAAGAACGGCCATGGAATGGCCCACTTCATCGGCTTCTGGCTACTAGAGGTAGCCTCAACGATGCTTATCTTATCAGTTGCACCCTTCATAGCTTCCACGTCCGTATGGCTCAACGGATCAACACTTTCATCATCCAGTCAATGACCTCTTCTTGCTCATCAAAGTCCAAGTCGGAATCCCTTGCCTTGACCGGCTCGTCATCAACTTCCTCATCGGTGGCATAGCTAAGGCAACCAAGACCTCCTCGTGAAATGATTGGCTTCTTCGCAGCTAGGGTGACTTGCAGCTCTTCCTTCCCCAAACTAGCTCTCCCGCAATATCGAAAATAGACAAATCTTCCTCCAATTTGCTCCCAATCTGGGGCGGAGGGGTTACAACAGGAATAGAGATAGGCATATCAGGAAGCACAAAGTACGATTTCTTGTCAGAAACCGTATTACAAGTCACAGGCCACATGGGGTCCTTTTTCTTAGCCGGTTGGGCAAAGACAATAGAATGCTTGCCCACTTTGAAGGTCAAGGTTCCTAGACCGACATCTATGACTGCACCAACAGTGTGCAGAAATGGCCTACCCAAAATAATGGGAATATGGGCATCCTCAGGCATGTCAAGTACAACGAAGTCGACGGGGAAGAAAAACTTCCCTATTTGGACAGGAATGTCCTCTAAGACTCCTATTGGGCTGGACCGCAGATCGGTCGACCATCTCATCTGTCATATCTGTCACTGCGAACCTAGTCAATTTGAGCTTCCTAGCAAGACTCAGGGGCATTACACTTATACTAGCTCCTAAGTCACATAATGCCTTCTCAATAGAGAAGGTACCTATATTGCAAGGAATAGAAAAGCTACCCGGGTCCTCTAGTTTATGGGGTGCAGTGTGTGACAAATAAGAGCATGACTCTTTGGTTAATGCGACAGTATGCACATTTTCAAGTGACTTTTTCTTAGACAAGAGCTGTTTCATGAATTTAGTATAGGCAGGCACTTGATTAACCAACTCAAGGAAAGGCACTTGTACATTCAAGCTACGAATAACTTTTTCAAATTTATTGAAAGATACCTGTTCCTTCGTCGGCACTAGTCTTTCCGGATATGGGGCTGTAAGAAGTAGCATAGCCCTCTCCTCTAAATCGCGCATGCATGCCGTATCCGTGGACTTAGGGTGAAGTCCACTACTTTCTCCTTGTTGAAGCTTGAACCCTCTTCAGACCGTCTCAAATGTGAACCATTGATCGACATCGGGTCGTACTTCGGAGCCGGGACTGACCCATCAGCACTCGGGTCTTTCCCCAATATTTTTGGGATCGTCGTGCCCAAAACAAATGATCCCTCAAGTTGTCGGGCATCGGAGGACGAAAAATCTCACTATCGCAGATGATCTCGGTTGATCGACCGGTGATGTCGATCGATCGATCGAGTTGAACAGACCGAAGCTCCCAGTAACCCGCACTTCATCGATCGACCGGGTATATCGATCGATCGATATACCCGTGGACGCCTTTTTCTTTCCTTTGCTCGTTCCACTTTGTTTTGACTCGGTTTTGCCTCATCTTTCGCAGTGGCATCCTCGACCATAGCAGGCCCCTCCAGGGTAGACCCACTCCTCAAAGTTATGGCATTTAGGGTCTCTTTCTGGTCAGTTTGAGTCGGTAAGTGTCCCGGAGCTCGAGTGGTACTCTTGCTATCCAATTGAGCAATTTGGCTCTCTAGCATCTTCATCCCGGCCTCTCTAGCTTGGGACTCCTTCAACAATAAGTTCTTCAACTCGGTGAACTCGGAATTTTGGGATTGTTGCTGCTACGGCACATAGGGAGGTTTTTGATATGGTTGTTTGTGAGGGGGCACATAAGCTTGCTGCTGCTGCTGTTGTGGAGGTTGAGTCGGATTCAGAACATTATGGCTACTCCACCTCAAGTTGGGGTGGAAATTCGGCTCATAGTACGTGTTTGTCTGTCTATAATATTGAAAGGCAGCGCAAGACTCGAAGGGGACATAACAATTCTCTGAGACATGCCCCTCAGCTCCACATCTTCTACAGAAGAAAGGACCGTCTGAAACAGCGTTAACATGGTACATCCCTCCTTTAGAAGATCCTCCCAACTCATATTTGTCAAACCTTGCAGTGAGAGCTTCTAGTGCAGCAACAGAGGAAGATTCAAAGACTCTCCTCTCTGGTTTCCTCTCGAATTCCCATATTCAGCCTTATGAGTGGCCAAATCATCGATGATCTTCCACCTCTTAGTCTCTCCCATGTTCTCGGAAATCGGCCATTGGCCGCAGATCCAAAATAGCCCTCGATCGTCATACAACCCATTATAGAACCGATTGCAAAGACTCCATTTTTCGAACCCATGGTGCGGTATGGTTCGCACCAATTTCTTAAACGGACCCATGCTTCATGAAAGTTCTCATCAGCCCCCGTTTAAAGCTCGTGATCTGAGCTCTAATGGTATTCGTCTTCGAGGCAGAGAAGTATTTCTTGTAGAATGCCAAGGCCAAAGAATTCCAGTCAGTGATCCCATGAGCGGCTCGATCCAAATCTCTATACCACTCCCTTGCAGCATCACGAAGGGAGAAAATGAACATGGTCTCCTTGATCTGGTCTTGGGTCACACCGGTCGGCGGGGGTATAGAGTAGCAAGAATCAATAAAAATCTCCATATGCTTGGCTGCATCTTCATTTGCAGCTCCCCCGAACTGGTTTCTCTCAACCAGGTTAATATAGGAAGGCTTTGGCTCGAATTTTCTCGCCTCCCCGGTAGTTCGAATCCTTTGTAGAGATTCGCACTGTCGGCTCGAGTGACTAGCAATGGTTGCTTCTTCACCATGACTGGAATTTCGGAGAAGTGACTGTCTCAGCTGAAGAAATTGAAGCAGGAGATGTAGGTGGATCTTCCTCGAACAGAGTGTTCTCGTAGTAGCTTGACAGAGTACTCAACTCTTCCTCTGTCGGTAATACCCTTTGTGATCGTCTCAACTCGCGCAAGGATTTCTCGATCTCAGGATTGAATGGTACTAGTTCACCACCCTGTGACCTGCGCATAAGAAGAAACTACAAAAAGAATATAAGAAAAGTTTAAGGAACGGAAGTCCCTTAAACTAAAGAAAGACTAAATAAAAACAACTAAAAATTAGAACAATTGCCTCCCCGGCAACGGCGCCAAAATTTGATACCCGTCGTGAGGTGTCAAAAATAAATTTATAATCTCCAACTACAACTATAGCTAGCGGCGGTCGGGTCGAACCACGAGAGGCGGCGCGACGTAATTTCTAGTTGTTTAAATTCGGTCTAAGGTAACAATAAGGTGGGGGTTCGATTGGGTTTGGTCTATAGCTAATAACAATAAAAGAAATGTAAACTAACGAAATATATAAAATCAAGTATAAAAAGAGGTACTAGGATGGTTGGTTCGTTATAGTTTCGGCGGCAGCATACTAAACAGGTCTAAATCAAACACATGAGGCGGGAAATAAAGAGGTCCTCTCGGTCCACTCTTAACAAATAGCATCTTTCGATCTCGCTATAGGTCCCTAATATCACTAATACTAACTTTCGTCCTGAAAAGTGACTAACGGTCTAAACTTTACCTATCTTTCGATCTCAGCATAGTTTAGTCATTTTTATTGGTGATCTAACAACTGTCCCTATCTCTCGATCTAATGGGTCAGTCATATCCTAAGCATTCAACTAGTCGTGTGCACTAGATTCGTCGAATAAAGAATTAAAACAATTAAAACGAAAATAAAACCTCACGTGGTCAGTCGATCGACCAGGCATGGCGGTCGATCGACCAACACGCGAGTCAGGCCGTGTTCATTATATTGCCGCCTACACTACAATTCCCCTACATCCTAGCACGAATAAATTAGCTACTCATACTGAAATTAAAGGCAACAATAATATTAAGGATTAGAACTACGGAATTCATGCTTAAAACGGTAAAATAAACAATTAACAAAAGATGGCAATTCGGCTTGGGAACTGATCTAGCAATTCGACAACTATGAACGAAAATAAAATAACAGAATAAAACCAGAGAGTACCGTGTGAATTGCGAAGGAAAAGAACAAAGCCGAATGACAAAGCGAATTGTATTCAATACCGAAAGTAATCTCGAACCCTAATTATTTCTAAAGAACTGTATGTAAAACTTGGTAAATTTCTCAATTCTTGTATCTGTCGAACTAGGTTACGTTATATAGAAAGTATACGTAACATAATTCCTAAACCTAATAACTCATGGGCTTGATAAATCTCGATCTTTTAATTCTCGTCTGGAATAGCGTCTTGGTCGATCGACTGAAGTGACCGGTCGATCGACCGAATAGCGATGTCTGATAGCCTCGGAACCGATGGTTGGTCGATCGATCAAGGTAGTGGTCGATCGACTGCTTTAGCTGCTACTTGACTTCTATAATCTCGTGGATTTGTCTTTTGGGCCTTGGATTGTGCACCAAGCTCGTTCCTTAAGCGAATACTTCACGTCCAATGCAATGCAGGATACTCGGGGATGGATTTAGCTTGATTTCCGCTGGATTCTTCACATTTCTGCAATAATGTACAAAAATACGGAAGTAGACGGGAATAGGAAGAAATGTAGCATAAACTACATGAATGAGCTCTGAAATGCGTGTAAAATGAGATGTAAAACATCATATGAAAGACACGCATCACCGCTCCTCCGTTCATTAAAAAGACAAAACCAGCCTGGGATTTCAAATCATCCTTATCGGTTTGGAAACTGGCATCCGTATAACCTTTTACACGTAATTCAAATTCTCCTCCAAATACCAAGAATGAATCCTTAGTTCTTCTCAAGTACTTAAGAATATTCTTGACGGCTATCCAGTGACTTTCACCTGGAGTTTTCTGATAACGACTTGTCATACTCAAAGCATACGAGATGTCAGGATGAGAGCACATCATAGCATACATGATCGATCCAACAGCGGAAGCATAGGGAATCGATTTCATGCGTTCAATATCCTTAGGCTCAGTAGGACACTGTGACTTACTCAAAGTAATCCCACTGCCTATATGTAGAAAACCTCTCTTGGAGTTTTTCATATTGAATCAGTCAAGAATCTTATCGATATAAGCTTCTTGACTCAAAGCTAATATCTTTTTGGATCTATCTCTATAGATCCGGATACCCAAGATGCGCTGATCTTCTCCCAAATCTTTCATCTGGAAGTGATTTCCTAACCACTTCTTGACAGAAGCAAGCATATCAACATCATTCGCAATGAGTAATATGTCGTACACATATAAAAGTAAGAAAACAACTTTACTCCCACTAAACTTCATGTATAAACATGGTTCCTCAACACTTCGAGAAAAACCATTATGTTTAATAACATGATCAAAACGATGATTCCAACTTCTTGATGCTTGCTTAAGATCATAAATGGATCTCTTAAGTTTGCATACTTTGTTAGGATTTTTAGGATCCACAAAACCTTCAAGTTGTGTAATATACACTTCCTCTTCCAGAAACCCGTTCAGGAATGCGGTCTTGACATCCATTTACCATATCTCATGATCATGAAATGCAGCAATCGCTAACATTATCCGAACAGATCTAAGCATAGCTTATGGTGCAAAAGTTTCATCATAGTGTAAACCATGAACCTGGGTGAAACCTTTTGCCACTAATCTAGCTTTGTCGACATCTTTATGTCCATCCATACCGATTTTAATCTTAAAGATCCCTTACACTGAAGAGGTCGAACATCTTTAGGTAAGTCAACCAGGTCCCATACCTGATTATCGTACATAGAATCCATTTCGGATTGCATGGCCTCGAGCCATAACTTAGAGGTAGAACTAGTAATAGCCGCTTTGTAGGTTTTAGGTTCATCACTTTCTAAAAGTAATACCTCATATTCACCATCTTCCTCGATAATACCAAGGTATCTATCAGGCTTGCGAGTAACCCTACCTTAACTCCTAGGTTCAGAAGGAATCATAACCGAGTCAGACGTAGAAGGAACATCTTCTTGTACTGTCACATCAGTTTGTGGCCCTTAAACTTCATCAAGTTCAAATTTTCTCCCACTCTGTCTTCTAGAAATAAACTCTTTTCCTAGAAAAACAGCCTCACGAGCCACAAACACTTTGTTCTCGTTACTATTGTAGAAGTAATATCCACAAGTTTCCTTAGGGTAGCCTACAAATATACATTTATCAGAACGAGGTGCAAGCTTATCGTCAGACTTGCTCTTGACATAAGCATCACAACCCCATACTTTCATGTATCCCAAATTTGGGACTTTTCCTTTGTTGGATTTATGTCCGGAGTCTAATTAAGGTAACCCGGTTTATATTCTATTTAACCATAACGTTTTGCTAGAAGTTGCTTACGGGCCGAGTCTTAAATGAGTTTAAGGACTCGTGTAGAATTAAACGGGCCCATTGGGTCATACACAAGATGAATATGGTGTTTTCTTTTACGGTCAGACTGAAATATGGAAATAGGGCTCTAATTAGATTAGGCCCAGCTGCGATTAAAGTTAGGGTTTGATTAGGAAACTGAGTCTTTGCTTTTCTATATATAGAGATATATGAGAGTCAGTTTCATCTATCCGATTCCTCTGTGAGAAATAACAAACCCTACCTTGTGTACTAGCATACAAATCGCATCTCCTATTCATACGTGTGGATACTAGTGGAGGCACTACAATTGGGGTGCTCATGATTGTTTGTCTCAGTTAGTCCACATATCATAAAAATGATAGGATATTTTGATAACCTTGAAAGACTTGATGCTGGAATAAGCCAACAGTTGGCTACTGATATTGTGCTTCCGTCCTTGAATCCAAGTTATAATGATTTTATTTTGAATTATAATATGCATTACTTGGACAAATCTCTGAAAGAATTGCATGGGATGCTTAAGACAGCTGAGCCTAGCATTAAGAAAGCTCCTACCTCTAATGTTCTAATGATACATAAAGGAAAGGGCTTTAAAAAGCAAGGTTCAGATAAGGGTAAGGGTAAGAGTAAGGCAAATATCGTTAAACTCAAACCTAAGCCCAAGTCAGTAAAGGGTAAGCCTTCTGAAGATGTCTGTCATTATTGTAATGAAAAGGGACATTCGAAGAGGAACTGCAAAAAGTACTTGGAAGATGTGAAGAATGGAAGTGTTGCTTCCACTTCAGGTATTCATGTTATAGAAGTAAATGTTACTACTCGGTTTTATAATTCTTGGGTATTAGATACCGGTTGTGGTTCTCACATTTATTGTAATGTGCAGGAACTAAAAAGGAGTAGATCATTGGCGAAAGGTGAAGTGGACCTACGTGTGGGAAATGGAGAAAGAGTTGCCGCTTTAGCTGTAGGAACATTTCATTTATCGTTGCCTTCTGGCTTAGTTTTAGAACTAGATAATTGTTATCATGTACCTGCCATTAGCAGGAATATTATTTTTGTTTCGTGTTTGGACATGAATGGTTTTAATATTTGAATAAAAGACAAATGTTGTTCTACTATGCGTAATGGTATTTTATATGGTCAAGCTCATATTGTTGATGGACTGTATGTTCTAAATTTAACTAAGCAGGTCTATAACATTAATGCCAAAAGATTAAAAACTAATGATTCTAATCCTACTTATCTATGGCACTGTCGTTTGGGTCATATAAATGAGAAACGTGTACAAAAGATTCATAAAGGTAAACTTTTGGATTCACTTAATTTTGAATCATTTGAGAGATGCGAGTCTTGTTTGTTTGGCAAAATGACAAAAACGCCTTTTACTGGTCACTGTGAGAGGGCGACTGATTTATTAGGCCTTATACATTCTGATGTTTGTGGCCCAATGAGTTATACTGCTAGAGGTGGTTTTCAGTATTTCATAACATTTACTGATGATTTCAGTAGATATGGGTATGTTTACTTGATGAAACACAAGTCTGAATCCTTTGAAAAATTCAAAGAATTTCAGAATGAGGTGCACAATCAGCTTGGCAAGATAATTAAAGCTTTACGAGCTGATCGTGGAGGAGAATACTTGAGCCAAGAGTTTGGTGATCATCTTAGAGGTTGTGGAATCGTTTCACAACTAACTCCACCAGGAACACCACAATGGAATGGTGTGTTTGAGAGGAGTAATCGGACCTTACTTGATATGGTTCGGTCTATGAGGAGTCATGCTAGTCTTTCTATTTTATTTTGTGGTTATGCACTTGAAACTTCTGCGTTCACACTTAACTTGAAACTTCTGCGTTCACACTTAACAGGTGTCCATCAAAGTCCGTAGAAAAGACACCATATGAGATATGGACTGGAAATGTTCCTAAGATATCTTTCTTAAAGATTTGCGGTTGCGAGGTTTTTGTAAGGAAGTTAATTCCTGAAAAACTTGGCACCAAATTCGACAAATGCTTCTTTGTAGGGTATCCTAAGGAGACTAAAGGGTACTATTTCTACAACCCATCTGAGGGCAAAGTGTTTGTAGCTCGGTATGGTGTCTTTATAGAAAAATAATTTCTTTCAAAAGGAACCAGTGGGAGTAGAGTTGATCTCGAAGAAATTCGTCCACCTAATGAGGAGGAACAATGTTTAGATTTACAAAGAGTTGTAGTTTCTATTCTTGTGGAACCCGCCCTACGTAGATCTGAAAGATCTAATTTTGGTAAGGATCCCGTAAGATATGGGTTCTTAGTGACTGAGCATCGTGATCTACTTTTGGTAGAGAATGATGAGCCAAGGTCATATAAAGAAGCAATGATGGGCTCTGACTCCGAAAAATGGCTTGAGGCCATGAAATCCAAAATGGAATCCATGTACCATAACCAAGTATGGACTTTGGTTGATCCACCTGATGGTGTTAAAACCATCGAGTATAAATGGGTCTTTAAGAAGAAGATTGACATGGATGAAAATGTGGATATATATAAGGCAGGACTGGTAGCTAAAGGTTTCATGCAAATTCATGGTATTGACTATGATGAAACCTATTCTCCAGTAGCAATGCTTAAGTCCATTCGGATTCTCTTAGCAGTTGCTGCATTTCATGATTATGAAATTTGGTAAATGGATGTGAAAACAGCTTTCGTTAACGAAAATCTGCAAGAGGATGTGTACATGACACAACCTGAAGGTTTCACAACACATGCTGGGAAGATTTGCAAGCTTCAACGATCCATTTATGGATTGAGGCAAGCATCTCGGAGTTGGAATCTTCGTTTTAATCAGGTAATCAAAGAGTTTGGTTTCCTTAGAAACGAAGAAGAACCATGTGTGTACAACAAAAAAAATAGTGGGAGTGCAGTTGCATTTCTGGTTCTTTATGTCGATGACATTCTCCTTATGGGAAATGACATTCCAATGCTACAATCCGTTAAATATTGGCTTGGAAGTTTTTTTTCCATGAAGGATATGGGTGATGCAGCTTACATCTTGGGTATTAGGATCTATAAAGATAGACCTAATAGACTTATTGGTCTGAGTCAAAGCACTTATGTAGATAAGGTGATTCGACGTTTCAATATGATTGATTCCAAGAAAGGTTTCTTGCCTATGTTTCATGGCATTACTCTTAGCAAGACTCAGTGTCCTTCGACACCTGAAGAGCAAGAGCGCATGAGAAAGATTTCCTATGCTTCCGCCATAGGTTCTATCATGTATGCCATGTTATGCACTCGTCCTGATGTAGCTTGTGCATTGAGTATGACGAGTAGATACCAAAATAATCTCGGTGAAGGTCACTGGACAGCTACCAAGAATATCCTAAAGTATCTTAAGAGAACTAAGGATATGTTCTTGGTATTTGGTGGGGATGAAGAGCTAGTTGTAAGTGGTTACACTGATGCTAGTTTTCAGACTGATAGAGATGATTCTCGATCTCAATCTGGATATGTATTCTTGCTAAATGGTGGAGCTGTTAGTTGGAAGAGTTCCAAATAGGATACTATGGCTGATTCTACAATAGAGGCTGAGTATATTGCTGCTTCAGAAGCAACAAAGGAAGCTGTTTGGATTCAGAAATTTGTTTGTGAACTTGGAGTGATTCCTAGAATTTCTAGCCCCATAAATGTTTATTGTGATAATAATGGTGCTATTGCACAAGCTAAGGAACCGAGGTCACATCAAAAATCCAAACACATAGAGAGAAGATATCACCTTATCAGAGAGATCATTGATAGAGGTGATGTTAAGATAGGCAGAGTACCGACTGATACAAATGTTGCAGATCCCTTAACAAAGCCTCTCCTGCAGTCTAAGCATGAGCGTCATAGTGCTGCCATTGGTCTAAGATGCATTAGCGAGTGGTCTTAGTCCTATTATGCGATCTTTGTTTTAGTTGGAGTTTATTTGACATGTTTAATTAGTTATATGTAACATTTACTTCATTTATTCAATAAAATTGTTATTTGATTTTATTCATTTTATTATTTAATTGAATGTTTGTTCCACAATAGTCAACATTGATTAAATAGATCAGTAAGTACGTGACTTAGTTTGGAACTCTATCTGGATGATGTTTTCTATTATAGTCTCTAATCAGGGCATTAAATTGGAACACTTGAATGCCTAAAATGATTAGTATATGAGCTGGTTGATGACTAAGTTCCTTAAGTCATGATATTGGGATATCAAACCAGGCATATGGGTACATGTTAGAGAACATGTATTAGACAGACCCATTAAGAACTTTACTAAGGATTCGCTTAGTGTCAGTAAAGTTTCTTATCACTAGTTAGTAGTGAATATACATTTTTTCGACCTGAATTTTTCACTATTCTGTACATGCTAAGTAGTTTGTTTTGACATTGTCAAACGTCAGCCGTGACTGGCGACTATAACGACAATGCTTGGACTTACTATGGATCATGTGATAGGATGTGGTTAAACAACATAGGATTTGTTCCTTCCTTACTGAAGGAAATTATAAGGTTAACACTTTTCCTACCTTAGTCTTGATTGGAACAATAGAAGCAAAGAGACATGTTTAATTGGATACAGTACAAGTGGGAGACTGTTGGATTTATGTCCGGAGTCCAATTAATGTAACCCGGTTTATATTCTATTTAACCGTAACGTTTTGCTAGAAGCCGCTTACGGACCGAGTCTTACATGAGTTTAAGGACTCGTGTAGAATTAAACGGGCCCATTGGTCAGACACAAGATGAATACGGTGTTTTCTTTTAAGGTCAGACTGAAATATGGAAAGAAGGCTCTAATTAGATTAGGCCCAGCTGCGATTAAAGTTAGGGTTTGATTAGGAAACTGAGTCTTTGCTTTCCTATATATAGAGATATATGGGAGTCAGTTTCATCCATCCGATTCCTCTGTGAGAAATAACAAACTCTACCTTGTGTACTAGCATAAAAATCGCATCTCCTATTCATACGTGTGGATACTAGTGGAGGCTAATCTCAATTTTAAAAGTGAGAGATCTTATCAATTTAATTGTCTATTACTTTTAAGTGAACGAAATTAGTGAATGGTAGACAATTTAATCGATAATAAAAAGCTGTGACGATTTGGCATGAAAGCAATTAAAGTAAAACAATAAATCCTAATATGCCACCTAGTTAATCCTATTAAGTTAAATAAAAATACACTTCAGAAACCAACTCCTTGGTCCCTTGAGTCTTCATAAAAATTGGCCTTTGTCTTTAGGATTTCGGAACGCCATTCCGAAATTCACCGTCTTTATGAAACTCCGTCTTTAGATGCTTCATTTAACTACTAATAATTAAATTACATAGCAATATCCTATTATACAATTTGTAATAAAAATAAAAACTATTAATTAATTACAAATTGGGCAATGCGAAATCGCAATTAATTACAAAACAAGCCGATATTCCCTTATATTACGGGAAATACCAACTTCTACCTATGGCCATATTAGGTAAAATTACATAATTGAAATACTTAAAATCACTCATCCATATGAATAATAATAAAAAAAATGCATTATATAAAATGTCATGCCAAATCGTCTAACTTACCAACAACGATCAATTGAGCATGTAAGGCGGAATTTTTACCATTAAAAATTCATGATTAATTCTTAAAATATTTTTTAAGATAAAAACCTTATACTAATCTGGTATAGTATCAAAATAATTATTCCCACTAATTATCTTGAAGTTATATGGGTTTAAAACATTTTTATAACAAAATGTCATAATAATTCATAATTATTATGTAAAAATTCCATTTAATTAAAATATTTATGAAAAATTAAATTTTTAATTTTTGTACATTCTGGTCTCTAACCAAAATGACATGCATATGAAAATTTTTTGTTTTAAAATTTATTTAAAATAATTTCACAATTTTCTCGGTAAAACGGCAACTTTTATGATTTAATTCTAAATTAAATCATAAAAATTGAAAAGACTTAAAAATAAAATTTTGTACATTTTGGAACAATTTCCAAGATCTAAAAAGCAAAACATTTAGAGCGCAAAAATTTAATAAATATTTATTTATAAAATAACCATTATTTACCAATTTTTATCAAATAAAAATCAATAAACTAACTAAATGAATCACATTAATTTAAAATTTCTATTTCTCATAAATATTAAATTAATGTGGTTATTTCTAAATAAATATGCATAAAATTAACATTCAACATAATTAAATTAACTCTTAATTAAAATTAATGCATATTTACACAATTTTATGCCATTTTATGTAGTAAAATGTTATAATATGTCATAAAAAATTACATAAACCAAATTTTCGACCCATATCATCATATGACCAGATTATATACATGCAAGACCATATTTTGTGATAAAACTAATTTTAACATCAAAATATCAAATTTTGTTAACTTATCTTATAAATTCATAAAATCGTCTTAAGATAACATGCATGTATGTAACATGTTACAATACCACTTATTAGTATTTAGACCCTCATTAGACTCTTCTAATGATATTAAATTACTAGCTAATTTCATAAGATGGTCTAAATCTACATGCATGCAAATGTAAACAACATAAAAGATGGTATAAAACCATATAAGAAGAATTTCCTCACATTGCTATTGGAAATATTTGGGCACAACTCAAGGAATCATTCCTTGATGTTGTTCTTGAGCTTATATTATGTAGATGATCCTCCAATACCCAAATCACCAACCTAGGTGATCTCCTTTGGATGCACCCAAGATTAAACCCAAAAATCCTAATACTTACTAACTAGATAATTAGTAGGATAACCTTGTATACTATGTAATATTATTACACTAATAATATTAGTTTATGTATATTATAGTTTTGTGAATTATTTTTAATGATGATCAACAATTTGATCAAGTTTTTGATGAGAAAATATGAAAAAAAAAATAAGGTTTTTTCCTTCTTCTCTTCAATATGCACGACCAAGGGCTTATTTGGAGGATTTTTGGTCTAAAAAATGATCATCAAATGAGTGTAAATAGTGAGGTATTTATAGAGAAGGAAATGTAAAGAAATGAGTTAAACATTTCTTAGTGGGTTATGCCACATGTAATAACACTTGTCTTATACAAGTGTCAACCCACAAGTATTATTTTGGTCCATTTCGATTTTCGACATTTGTCCCACAAATGCTTATAAGTCTTATATTTAATTATCTTATATGATTAAATATTAATTTGATTATTTAACACTTAAATAATACAAATTAACAACTAATGACCTCTTAACTATTAAGTAATTATCAGACCATTTTATCAATATAAAATGTGTCTTATGAACCCTTATTAGCTAATTTTACAACCTCTTGTAAATATTAATAGCTAATTACCTCCGCCTCACAATATACACACATACCGTATAAAAATAATTAATTAACTATTAATTAATATTCTCTAATTAATATTTATTAATTAATTATCATATAACTAATTAATAAATCCCCTTGGCCCGAGTTCGTAACTCGTCATCAAAAAATACATTCACTTGACTTAATACAAGGAATTAATTATATTGTATCTCATACAAATAATTAGTTTTTTTTTTTTTTTTTTTCATTTGGGCGTCATCCTATAGGTGTGACCTAAAGGGATCAGTTGATCACCGCTGTCACACGACAGTAACGTCAAACTCTACTCAGCCGAGCGTTACCGATAAACGTTGATCAACTGACAAATATATAAAATAAATTTATGATATTCCTTATACGAGATTTATTATGTAGACGCACTATTGTGGAGGACACTCACTCCAACAACTCTCACTGAAGCTCTTCGAAATGTCACTAGAGAGAGGGACGCGACAATAGATGCCTCGGCCGTGAGCACCGCTATCTCACGTCATCGACCCACCAAGTACCTTGGAGTGGGCAGGCCTAATCTCTTTAGAGATTGGGTAAGAGAAATGGAAAATGACTTTGATGTGGTAAGGTGCCCAAAGAACTTAAGGTAGAGCAAGGCGCTTTCTGTAGATACCCAGTATTTGCTGAATCCCCAATAAACACCCGATGATTATCGGACTACAACATGCTTAGGAATCACTACGTTTAATCGACAATTTGTATAACTATACAGCGGAAAACTAAAAACGATTCTGAAAATAAAACATTTTCAAAACTTTTCAAAAGTACTTGGAGTGTTTTATGCATGATGACGGGGTCGCAATGACACTAACTAGAGTCAAAATCGACACCGGACCAAAAACCGACTCGAAATTCAAATCCCGACTCCAACAACGAGTCAAACCGAGTCAAACACAAAAAACAAACGTCATAAAACCTTCCATGCTAAGTATACACGGTATACTTGATGGTCAAGTACAACAATCATGATATCCAAAACCTAGGATAGAACAAACAATGATTCCATATGCGTGATAGTGACAAGACAGCTCGAAGACCCGCGAACAGGCTCGCGCCTCTTCGAGTAGTCTATACGGCTACGTCGCTCAAAACGCACACAACCACACGATCCTCAATAAATACCCCTCAAGTGCCACCATTTGAAGGTACGCGAGCGTCCGCCCCCTCTTTTCCCCATTAAAATTCTAGACCTCGACTTCCCGAGTCAACAAACGACACGTATTTCCGACCTACCGATCGAAAATACGAGCCTTAAACATTTTTTGGTACCGTCATTGTGCATTAAATCACTTGACCAACCATTTCGACCAACCACACCATCACTAAACAAAACAACACTCCTTACTTTACAAAAACGGTTTTAAACTAAATTTTCCGACCTAACAATTTTTTACACTTCCGTCGATTTCTCGTCAAGCAATCTAGCATATAAGTATGAGGGTGTGTTTTGGGTTCTAAGTCTATCTATCTCAATTTATGCCAGTGTCACAATTATATGGGTTTGAAGTTGTGTTCTAGACTACGACAAAGACAAATAAACAAATGAAGAACAAGGCAACTAAATAGAAATGGAGATGTAAACAAATGAGTAAAGATACTAGGATTTCATGGGATCATAGAAGAATCATGGTAAGATAGCATAAATGAGTCACATAGATGCAAGCAATTATTATTGTTGGAATCGAGTTAGTTTATGTCTTATAATTCCTAGAGAGTTTTAGGTTCCGAAGCCAAGTCGATCAAGACTTTACAACACCTACATCGACTTAGTCCTCCCTATTCAACTATATGCATGGTCTAACAAGCCTTGAGTTAGTTTATATCTTACAAGTCTTGTTGAAAGGATAAGAGAATCATGATAGGTTGTCAATCAAGCATTTCATCAAACATAACATGTGCATAAATTGAAAGTACAATAAGAAAGCATTCATATGAACTCAATAAGCATAGATTTATCCCATAATTACTCCCCTAATCCCCCACTAACCCTAACTAAGAGACTACTCACTACACATCATGATTATTATGCTAGCAATGGTGTCAAACATCACAACATAAAATAAACATGATGATTAAGCAAGGTAATAAAACAAGAGATTAACAAATAAATAAATAAAGAGGGATTAAGAAGGTTACCAACTTGGAGAGTAAAGATGAACATAAATAAAGAAGAATCTTTGAATAAAGATGAAGACTTGTCACTTAATATTCAAATACATACCCAAAAGATCCAAAAGTAAACAACTTGAATTGAACAAAGGAAATGGAGGAACAATAGAAGAAACCCTTTGATTAATTGCGGGGAGTTGTCAATTCCCCAATACAAACCCAAGAATTCTTCAAGTACCAAGTTAAATCTAAGATTGTTTGAGAAGTAATTGAGGAAAGATTAAAGTGCAATTTGTGGAATGATTAAAGTTCAATCTATTCTAATCTACTCCTAAGAGAGCTTAATCTAATCTAAGGGAACTTAGCCTCCACTAAGAGGGCTGAACCCTCTATTTATTACAAAGAGGGTTTATATAGTGACACAAGGATTAGGTTAACTAAGGACTTAAATGACGATTAGGCCTCTTAATTGAAGTTTAATGCCTTGCAAGTCCTAGAAAGGGGACGCACGACCTGACTTCGAAGATAAACAACCTGCAGCGAGGGACGCCCGTCCTGGTTTTGGGACTCACGTCCTGTGCTTGGGGACGCCCGGGTCAAGCTTCGGAATGCCCGTCCTGAGCTGCTTTTCTTCTCCTTGTTTTGGCTGCCCCCTAATCCGTGGGGGTCCTTCATGAGTCGTGGGGATCCTTTGTCATTGCCCAATCCCTTGTTTTATTGACTTAAGCCTTTAGTGTTAGTCTCGTCTTTGATGCTTGGTCGTTAGATGTTATCAATTTAGCTTCGTTTCACTCTGTCTAGCAAAGTTAGTGCTCTTTTCCTACAAAGGACACCAAACCTCATAGAATATACATAGAAGGAAGCTAAAGACAAGTAACGACCCTAATACACACTAAACAGAATAGGAACTAGGCTAATTAGGGGACTAAATGTGCGTAAATAGGAGTCACATCAAATATCCCCAAACCAAACCTTTGCTCATCCCGAGTAAAGAGGTGACCAAAACTACGACCCTTATTTATAATATAGCCGATGTGGGATAATTAGCGGGTCCCACTCCGCCCCTTCAACTCACAACAAGACATCTATGAGGTAAGATGCCTTCTTGCAAGGCAAGGCGGGGCTTGCGAAAATGGCGATGCATCCAAACATTAAGCACACAAAACACATAATGGATGCATCTACAAAAGAGTAGCCACTTTCCTCATCTAAGTGGCGGAAGCACTAAAAGAGAAATAATCTAAGGGCACATACTCCGTCATAGATACTAGTTCTACAAACTACTAAGTCTAAAAGGATAGAAGTAAATCACCTCCTGGTAGTGTTGGACTAGGTTACGTTCGTCCACAATTACTAGATACTTTCATCAAGAGTAGGATCCTTATGGCGTTAGAAACACTATAGGATCGCGGAATTCCCCCTCTTGCCTAGACAAAAGGAAGGGTCGTCCCCTCTCCACCATGCAACAAAGATAGGACCATCAATGGATAAAAGGGTTTCGAAGTATATGAGTTTCATGATAGTAGTTTGCATTTGAGTTGTTTCCTCCCCATTTTTGTGGTTTTTGACATTAAGAACATTTCTTTGCCATTTTTGATGATTTGACATTTTTAACTTGGCAATTTTCAATCTTTGATTTTGCATTTTTGAACATTTTTTAGAGTAACCCCATTTGTAGGAAGGGTACTTCTATAAAAGCATAGGAGTCTATTTTTGCTCCTCATTTCATTGATGTAATTTTTGCAAACATTTGACTTTGATTTTGGAACTTGAACTCAATTTGATGATTTTGTGCCCATTCCCCTTTGGTTAACAAAATGATAGATGGTGAAAATGAAATAACGGTTGCATGGCATTGAGGGTCACCTTGGAATAAAAGGTAGCCAAGGAGTTATCACACCACACGGTACTCTTGACTAGGCTCTTGTGCATGGGTCAAACGATACTAGAATGACACTAAAAAGGGTGTTTTAAGACTATTCTAGTGAACAAAGTGTTAAGTAGAAAGAGTATCTACAATGGCCTATGCACACTTGTCAAATTTCTCAATTAGGCATTTTCAAAAACTTTTCTAAATGCAACTATATGCCATGATGCAACCTACATATATATAAGTCTAAATGCAAATGCTTCTACTAACTAGTATGCCATGTAATCTAGATGCAACTCCTAAAAACACATAGGTACACAAACCACAACAACAAAATACACAACATCCTCCTTGACATGTAAGCCCATCCTCCTCATATGAATAATGAAAAGAAATGGAAGGGAAATAGGGATTAGAGCGATCATACCAAGTGGTCTTCACATTCCCTTGCTAATGCCTCAAATGTAGTGTCGTATCTATGTGAGAAGAGAACAAAAACACAAGTATATACAATTCTACACTACTAAATTAAAGAACATGTTTTTGGTTTTTGTAATTTTCAAATTTTTATTGATTTTGTTTTTTTATGAAATTATAGAACATATTTTTGGGATTTTTTGAAATTTTTCACTTTTTATGTATTTTGGGGTATAAATTCCCATCCCCCACTTTATTTTGGACATTGTCCTCAATTTACATGTAGGAGTAGGAATGGAAAAGAAATACATGTTTTTGGATTTTCGGATTTATGGAAATTGAAGTACAAATGCAAATGCAATGCAATGATATGAATGGATGCATGCTCTAAGTAAATGCAATTCTATATGACATATATAACAAATTAATGCAATCCAAACTATGCTAGATGATGCATGTTTTCTATTAAATTGGAAGCGAATTTGAATTAGCTTAGGTCACCTATGATCAAACATCCCCAAACCGATTTAAGCACTATTTCTAGTGTAGAAAGGAATAGGTTTGGTCATTAGTGACTATGTATGAATGCAAGTTTAGCTATATGCAACTAACTACATGAAACATGTGAGATATATTATAATGTAACCTATACTATATGAACTAGCTAATGCATATGCAATATGCAATATTGTACAAATGTAATTCTATACTAAATGATCAACTAAAATGCATGCTATTCTAAAATGCAATGCAACCATAAATGAGAGGGAGATAAGCGGTATTATACAATGGAGGTGGCATGGCCAAATGTTTCTAGCCATTGTATCCTTCATCATCATCATCGCGTCCTCCATATTCGCTATGCCCTCCTTGCTCTTCATAACCTCCTCCTTGGTTATGGTATCCCCCACTTTGGCCGCCAAATTCCGCTCCTTGGTTACCATAATTAGGGAACAAGAGATGTGGTTAAGCCCATGATGGATGAGGGCCTCTAGGATTGATGTACCCTTGTTGTGCCATGTTTTAGTAAGAAGGGTATTGGGCCAAATAGTTGTCAACCCTTCCGTCATACATCCCGAGGTCAACTAGTTGCATGAGTGACATCAATTCAACCATGGTTGGGGCTCTCGGATCTTGAGGTGTGAATTATACATGTGTGGTGGGGTAGGGTGGTATGGGCACATAAGATGGTTGTTGGTGTGGTGCATCACCCCATTTCGGCATTTGAGGAGGTCGGTGGGGCACTTCTTCTCGCGCTGGTGGGTGGTCATAGATCTCAATAGGTAGAAGGTAACTTGGCCTTTATGAGTATCGACTCAAACGGGGTTTGGTGGGTGGTATATTCCACCCCATGAGCACAAGTGGTGAGCGTCCCCTAGTGTACCATTCTACACTCCCGGCCTCATTGTAACCACACCACCGGTGGTGGTAAAAGATGGCATGTTCATCAATTAAAGTATTTCCTTTAAGTTTCGCATACCTTCCATCATAGTTGAACCCGGATCAAAGTTCGTTGGCTAAAATTGTTATTAGCCCTCCCATCACAAAAGTTTTGATTTGAGAAATTCCTTTTGCAAAATCATTAAGCCTTGTGAGCATCTCAAGGGGAGTGTTGAAGTTGAAGGGTCTTCTCCCTTTCACATTCAAGTAAGACTCGAGAAAATTCAAGTCAAGGAGGGTGCATTTGTCTTGATCTACCCTTCCAACAATTTTCCCGGCCACGAATCGTTCGCTAATTCGAATCAGTGGGTGTTGGATAGCAAAAGTGTAGCATTGTTTGAAAGAACTAAATTCTCTCCCGGAAATTGCCCTCCCAAGGTGGCCAATAAGAAGGTCAGAGGGTTTGTCGGTGTCATTCTTTGGTACCTCAAGACCAAAGATCACCACAAAGTGCTCTAAGGTCATCCTATGAGACATATTACAAAGGCGAAATTCCATACCGACTTCTTGTCGTCGATTGGTAAGAACATGGAGGCTACAAAGAAATTCTAACGTGAGGCTTAGGTAGGTGTCTTCATGAGCATAAAACATCCTCTCAAGACCCAAGCCATTGAAAAATGACTCCGTTTGTTGCTTTATGCCAAGTATTTTCAACACATTAAGATCAATGAATTGAGTAGGTTCATAACTCTTACCTAGTAATTCCTCAAATCATTGACGGTGTGTATCTTCGACTAAATGCACTTCCGGAAAATGCTCAAGTTGTTCAACACCGGGTAGCTCTTCATTTTCTTGGACCCTTGCTTCTCGTGAGGCGGTTGAGGTAGTGCCCTTTTGGCATTTGGATCCTGACTCACCGATCCTCTTGCTTTTGTTCCTTATAAACATTCTTGCTTGATGTGGTTGGTAAGAACTTGATCAAAAACCTTGGATTGATATTTTTGTGATGGGGTTTTTTGTGGAGATTGTGGAGAAGATGATGAGATGTTGTTGTATTGATGTTAAGATAAGGGAATAGGGATGGTGGGGGGCGTATTTATCAAAGAAGTAGGCTGGGACGTGCGGGCTGGGGCCGGGTTCGAGCGGGTTGTGGTTCAGCCTTGCAATAATCTCGTGTGACCCGTGCATCCTGGAGTCGGCTCGAGCATCCCTCAGCATGGGATGGGCGTCCTAGGATCAGGTCACACGTGTTTTGAGTCAGGACATTTTCATTTTGTTTCCTTCAAGCTACGGGCCGCGCGTCCCTCCCTGACGGTCGGGCGTCCCGCCTCTGCTTTTGTCGAAAATAAGGCTCACTCCGCCCCTTCAAACTATGACCCTTATTAATACTACTATCCGATGTGAGACAATTAGCGGGTCTCACTCCGCCCCTTAAACTCACAACAAGACATTTATGAGATAATATGCCTTCTTGCAAGGCAAGGTGGGGCTTGCCAAAATGGCGAAGCATCCTAACATTTAAGCACACAAGATAAAGTAAGGGATGCATCTACAAAAAGAATAGCCATTTTCCTCATCTAAGTGGCGGAAATCATCTAGATGGGAAGCAATCTAATGGTACACATTCCATTGTAGATATTATTTCTCCAAGTTACTAAGTCTAAAAGGATACCAAAAAATCACCTCCAAGTTGTGTTAAACTAGGGTACTTTCGTCCACAATCGCTAAATGCTTTTATCAAGGGCGATTGGATGGGGGTGGAATGATGATCCTTATTATGACGTGAGTGGCATGTGACATGACAAATCTCGGATTCTCTACAAGTGTAAAGGCCAAGGATTGTCCCAAGCTTGACAAGGTGGCATAACAAAAATGATTTTTGGGAATGGAGTGCTCAAGTCAATCAAAACAAAACTTAGTGGATTTGACTAACTTTCAAAACTTGACCTCAATTCAACTTCCGCATTTCATAATTCAAAACTTTGAGATGGGGTTTGTCCCTCATTTGCTAGTGTCCTTTGCTTTCGCCAATCGCTTATTAGGCAACCGGTTAACCTCTAGACAATAGCTCTTGGGGTGATAGTCACTTTGTCTTTAGGCGGCCGAATTCACAATCGTGTGGGGGCCCAATTCAATGGATCCCGCATCAAAGCACATTGAAGTGGTACTCCTCCATCAAATTTCTCGGAAATATCAATAATTTAAAACATTTTGAGGTCTATTTGGAAAATAAGAATGATTCCACAACACAAAATTTATGAAATGAGCACTTCAAGCTTATTAATGAAAAGTGATTTTGGGTTGCCAAACCACCAAGTCAATCAAGGTCCCCTAGATAAGTGGATCAAGTCCAGATCACATCATAAGATTGGATATGTGACACACATGCAAACCCTTGACTAGGCCTTAGACCATGGGACAAAAGATACTAGTATGACATATCCTAGGGTGTCTTGAGGGTATTCTTGCAAACAAAGTTTGAAGGAGAAAAATTATCTACAAGGGCCTATATACACTTGCCAAGCTTCCCAACTAGGCATTTTCACAAAATTTTCCTAATATGCAACTACATGCCATGATGCAACTATCATATATACAACCTAATGCATATGCTTCTATCACTAGTATGCCATATAATCTAAATGCAACTCCTATAATCACATTGGTTTGTACCGCATCAAATAAAAAGAAGCCCCACTGTCATTAACATATAAGAAGAAAAAGGAGGTTTCGAAAGATCATACCATGCGGTCTTCATATTCCTCATGCCTCGAATGTGGCGTAGTCGGTCTAATGTGATAAGAGTGAACGACAAAGAAGCAAATATATACAATAAATACAATTCTACACTACAAAAGGGAAGAACATGATTTTGGGTTTTTCAAAATTTTCAAATTTTTATCATATTTTGAAATAAGTGTTAGAAAGTGTTAGAATTCCCCATCCCCACACTTAGAATGGACATTTTCCCCAATGGACAAAACAATAGGGAATTATGCAAATGCAATGATATGAAATGATTCATGATTCTATACTAAATGCACACTACATGTGAAATATTTACATGTGATAAATATATACAAGTGATGCAACCTAAACTAAACTACATGATGCATGCTTTCTATTGTTCGGAGAGCTAATTTGAATTAACTCGGGTTGCTTATGAATGAACTTCCCCAAACCAAACCAAACAATATTTCTAGTGCAAAAAGAGGGAAAGTTTATCCACAAGCATGCAAATGCAATGCATGAAAGGTGAGTTGTCATTTTGGATTCTTCACAGTGGGAGAAAAAATATAGTCACCTCAATGTTACCGAGGTGTGAGTCCTTTGGTGGTTCTAGGACTCAAAAACTCTTAGCCATCAAAGAGTCCAAAATGACTCTCTAAATGCACTAAACTAAATATTATACAAGTCAAAGAAATTATGTAAACATGATAAAAACAAAGCAAAAGGAGGGGTATGAGACTCACAATGGAATAGGTTGAAATGCTAGCATAAGCCATCAACCCCGCACTTGTGTCGTCCTCCTTCATGCTTCATCAACTATGAATTGTCACTCATCTCATCATCGTCATCTCCCTCCATGGACCCGGAGGCATCCTCATCATCGTCCTCCTCTTCTTCATTTGACCTTGAACTTTGCTCTTCATTATCATCATGGCCCGACCCAATACCTTCCCCTTCTTCATCATCATTCACCTCCTCAATCCCCCTAGTCTCTTGAGCATCTCCTTCTTCATCTGTAGAAGCTTGAGGAAAGAACACTTTCCTATCCGCCCAATCCAGCAAAGAACTCGTGGGGGTCAAGGAGTCCTTGCCTAGCAAGGTGGTAAAGTGGCGGATATTGGGTGTAATAAGCGCTCACCCGATCATTGTAATCTTCCTTATGGATATGTTTTAGGAATTGCAGCATGTAGTCATTGCCTGTCAGAACACTAGACTCACTTGTTGTGAACTCATTGTAGGCAAATGAGTAAGGAGGTACCAATCGGCAGGAGGCTTATTCATTTGGACTTTGTTGTTGGTTGATGATACTCTTTGGATGCTTGGAGACGGGGAGCAGGTAGTTATAACGGCGAGTGTTGAGACGGCAAATTTTCCCGAGCAAGATAATAGAATCGGCATCCTTGATCACCCACTCATATCCTTTGGCCAAATTGTTATGCTTTACCTAATGAAACTTGTGGATCAAAGTGGGCATATCAAGGAGGTTGCCACCTTTAACCGGTTTGTAGGTGTTATCTTTATTGAATTGTGGGTTAAAGCGCTTTGCCAATCTTGTTATCAAGCCTCCATTCACAATAAAATTTGCTATCTCTTTCCCTTCCTCCTTGAGGTCTAACCATCTCTTAATCAACAATTGAAGGATATTGTATTTATTCTTTTTCTTTCCTTGGGCATTCATCTTGGAGTCTAAGTAGGCTAGGTCGAGCTTGGTCATATGTGTAGCTTCCTTTCTAGCAATCAGGTGTTGGAAATGGACCTATGCCAATACCGTATACCCGGATGATGGATATACAAGGCGTTACATTCTCTATATTTAGTCAACTTCCTCCCGGAAATCGCCTTCCAAAGTGGCTCGGAATCGAAGTTGTAAGGTTTCTTGTCGAAATCATGAAGGTCCTAAATTCCAAAAACCTTTCCAAAATCATCCTTAATCATCTTTAATCATCCTCCTACTCTTATTCTCAAGACACAATTTGACATATTTTCGGGTCTCAATCTTATACTCCTTCAAAGAGCTAATGAACTCTAAGGTTAAGGAAGGGTATGTCAATTCATTCATGTCAAAGAGGGTAGCTAACCCCATGGACCCGAAAAATGCCCTTGTTTGGTCTAGCACTCCCAACTTACCCAAGGTATCATGGAAAACAAACTTAGTGGCGATAATTTTCTTCCTAGCAAGGGATTCAAAAGCTTTTCTATGATCATTGGAAATAAAAGTTACCTCCGGATAATATTTTAGTTGCTCAATCTCGAGTAAAGTGGTAGTAATTTCTTCCACGGCCTCAACCACTTCACTTGCTTGGACCCTTGGTTGTTCTACCACTACTAGAGCTTTAGAAGCTGGAACCTTTTGCCTCTTGGATAAAGTTGGGGCTTTGGGTGCCTTGGTGTTGCCCTTTGTCCTTGCCATTGTTGATTGCTCCTTTAAATTTGTGTCAACAAACTATGAGTATGCTTGAATGCTTCCTTCTTCTTTCCAATTTCAATCAAATTTGCAATCAAATTGAGGGTTTTCATATTTCACCCTAACCCTAGAAATTTTGATTGATTTTGTGGAGTTTGTGATGTTAGAAGGTGTTTTTGTTGACAAATGAGTGATTTGATTTGATTATTAGCAAGTTCATAATTGATTTGGATGAATTTGGTTGAGAAAATAATGTTTTTGGATGATGGGGTTGATGTTTGTAGTGAGGGATTTTGTTGTGTTTGTGTTTGAAGAAAGGTAGAAATGAAGAATGAGGAGTAAATGTCCCGTATTTTTGCTCTTATACCAGGTCGGGACGGGCGGCTCATAGAGGGGACATGCGGATCTTGGATCAGGATTTTTTCTTAAGTTATGGGGACGCCCGACCTGAGCTCGGCTCGAGCGGGTCATCAGTTGGGACGCCCGTCCTGAGGGTAGCCCAGGCGGATTCTGCTGCAGCTCATTTCGTTTCTTTTCTACCTTGCCTCAGCCCCCACGAGCTGAGGTCTGCCCGTGGGGATCCTTTTCCCGTAATCCTTGCTTCTTCATTTCCTAAGAGGTTGCACTACAAAGGCTCGGCTAGCCTAGGCAATTGTATCCCCATACTTGATCATCAAACACTATACATTTCAAACACATTAGAATCCCTCCCTCACTTGCTCTCATGTTACACAAATTCTAAAAACAAAGCATATAAAATGCAATGCAAAAACTAAGTAATGTACAAGTTAAATGAAATGTAAGTTAAGAGGTTAGAATATTTACAAATGGTGGTTTATGGAGGACTCCACCAAACTCTCCTTCTTTTGAGAGGTGTCAAGGGGGTAAAGTAAGGACATTGTTGATGTTGATCAACACCTTGAAGAAGTAGTTGAATGCTTGTTCATTTTTATGATAAAGATCTTGGATAGACCTTGGCACATTGTTGTCTTCATTAATGTAGTAGTCCGAGTCAAAGATGTGACAAGGATCTACATAGCCTTGGTCTAGAGTCATAGCATTCCCAATATATGGATTAACAAGTCCTTCAAACTCATCATCCCATAGACCACATACTTCTCTTGCTTCTTTCCCTATGTCGGGTGGATCATGAGTTGACAAGAGCAACTCTTCTTCCTTGTTAACATGGCCAATGAGGCCTCCATCTATACTTGTCATGGGTGAACTTTGAAAGCTCTCATTCTTGTTGTGAAAAATTCCATGCTCTCTGAATAGAACTATTTCAACATCATCAATATCTTTCTTCCAATTGGGCGGTGTGTCTTTGCCCTTTTCTTTGAGATTTCTATCTTTCCCTTGTTCTTTGAATGGAGATTCTATCTTCTTCTTATCACCTTCCCGAGTATAGTGATCAACCATAAAGCATGGCTCAAACAAATTGGGAGCTCTCATAGTCTTATAAAGATTGAAGGTGATTGTTTCATCACCCATTTCAAGTGTGAGCATCCCGTGCTTTACATCAATCACCGCTCCGGCGGTGTGTAGGAATGATCTTCCTAGAATGATTGTAATATTGGAATCTTCCTCCATGTCAACAATAACAAAGTCCACCGGTATGAAAAACATTCCAACTCTCACGGGTACATCTTCCCATACCCCTAATGGTTTTTTGTTGTTCGGTCCGCTATTTGTAAAGTCATGTTAGTGCACTTGAGCTCTCCTACCCCTAGTCTTTCACATATCTAATATGGAATGACACTCACACTTGCACCTAGATCACATAGTGCCTTGTTGATTGTGGTGTCACCAATGGTACATGGAATGGAGAAGCTTCCCGGATCTTTGAGCTTAGTGGGGAATTCCTCAAGAATCGCACTACTTATCTTTGTGAAGGCAATGGTTTCCAACTTCCTTATGGACCTCTTCTTGGTAAGGATATCTTTCATGTATTTTGCATAGGCTGGAACATGGTCTATTAGCTCCGTGAATGGTATAGAAACCTCTAAGTTCTTCACAATCTCCGTGAACTTTCCAAGTTGCTCATCAAGCTTGGGCTTGGCTTGGCGACTTGGGAATGGAAGTCTAATCACAATAGGCTCTTTCTCAACTTCACAATATTCTTTGATGAATCATTGGTAGTTGGCTCTACCACCTTAAGATTCCTTCTCAATGGTTCAATCACATCACTTTTCTTGATATTCTCCTCAACAATATTCTCTTCAATTGGCATATTGGGTCCTTCATATCTTGCACCACTCCTCAAGTGGATGGCATTAAGGGTCTCATGTCTTGTAGGAGGATTACCTTAAATAGGTAATTGTCCTTTTTGTCTTTGGGAGCTTGAAGAGGCCAATTGAGACAATTGAGTCTCCAACATCTTGGTGTGAGCAAGGATATTGTTGATGGTAGTGTCTTTGGCTTGGCTATCCCTTTGCATTTGAGCAAAGAAATCTTGTTGGCTCTTTTGCATTTGGAGGACCGCTTTTTAAACATCAAAATCTTGGTCATTAGATTGATTGTAAGTGATGCGTGCATTTTATATAGGTATTTCGTACTTCATTTGCACGTATTTCTATGCATTTTGTGTAGTGTTTAGCTACAAATGTCCCCCGAAATGTCTACTTTGGTTTCTCTTGTCTTATTTGCAGGAATGAACCAAATAGGAGCATAATCAAGCTTAATACCTATCTTTATGCATGCATTTAGGAGATTAGTTGAGTCGGAGCCTTAAGACTACTATTTTGAGATGCGCAAAGAAGTAAGTTAGCTAGGCGAGCAAAGGAAGAACTTCAAATTGCTAGTGCCTATTTTGAAGACCCGTATCTCGATTTCTACAACTGATTTTCAGGTGATTCCAACTGGAGATGAAAGTTGTCCTCTTATATTTCCAACGCCACCAGAATCGCCCTGTTTGCCTAAGTAACGAATAAATGGCAGCCGTTTGAAGTTCAGTGCGCGAAGCAGGAATTGTGCGCTGGAAAGTACTCGATCGAGTACAATTGTGTTCGATCGACTCCTTTTGCTACTCGATCGAGTAGTGCCTATTTAATAAGTGTTCGATCGAGTACCTAAAGTACCCGATCGAGAGGTTTTAGCTTGGATTTGCTCGATCGAGTGATATAAAAGTCTTCGATCGAGTATTTAGCTATTATACTCTGGATTTTTATCCCGTGATAGGTTTAGTTTTGTTAATTTTCACTTCCCTATATAAGGGAGTCGTAACTAGGTTAATAGGGACTTCTTCTTTTACCTTTTAATACTTCTCTTAATCAAATTTTCTCTCTTAATCTCTCTTCACTGTAACTTTTCTCTCTTGATCTCTTGCTTGGATTTTGGTTTGTTCTCTACGCCGGAATTGCTTGAGATTGTAATCCCTCTTCTCCTTTTAATCTTAATCTCGTTATTTGTTACTTTAATTACTTGTTCTTCTCTTAATTAATTTCTGCCCTAATTTGTTTTATGCTTAATCATTATTATTTCATCATGCTTTCTATTATTAGTTCATTCATTGTTATTAATATTGACAACATTAGTAATATGAGTAACTAAACTCTTTCATGTCGGGATTAGGGGATCTATGGTAGGATTGTGACGATGTAGCGAATAGACTAGACGGTTTACTTGTGAGAATCTGTCCCCATAGCAATATAATTGTATCACCAATTTAGTTGAATGAATGCTTTTGAATTACATTAATCTGGTTAATTTCGTTCCTGGATCGGAAGATTGGAATGAACAGACCTGCTATGAACAGTAGACTACCCTAATGAGGACGGAAGTTAAGTTAGCGGAAATCTAGGATAGAAAGTAGACTGGAAGGACCTTTCCTGTATCCTTCTCACAGTAGATTGTCTAGGCTATTTGTAGCTGAGTCGATAGACTACGATGGTGAACCGAAATCCCGACATACCTCTTTTATCTAATCACTTTATCACTTTTTCTCGCTTTACTACTCTTACTTTATTTCTCTTACCCTTAAACCTTTAGTAGTTTAGAAAACCAAATTCAAAACCCCCATTACGACTTAGATAGACGGACTTACAGATAGATACCTTGCCTCCCTGCGGAGATCGACCCTATTTATCACTAGCTTCTGTTAGTATATTTAGGTATTTATTTTTGGTACAGAAACGACGGTATCAAATTTTGGCGCCGTTTCCGGGGAAGCAGCGTAGTTTTATCTGTTTTTATTTAGTCTATTTCTTGTCTCAAGGAACCTCGGTTCCTTAAGACCGTTCTCATGTCTTTCGTTCTTGACTTTCCGCAGAGAGAGAACGAAAATTTTGGTTCTTATATAGACAGGTGGGAGGAGTGGCTCGAACCAAGACGAGGAATGCTTTCGGGACTCCAAATATGCCAGTCAATCATCCGGGGAATTAATGCCCCTACGCGAGCATACCTCGAGGCTAATGGTAAGTGGGATTTCGAAGGAATCCCCGTAAAAGAGGTATTAGAATTTTTTGAATGGTTTGCTACTGAAACTCTTAAACCCAATTTCTCTCTTTATGTTGACTCAGATGAGGGGGTGGGTGCGACCTTAGAAACCGTTTTAGGAAATACTTTTTAAAAATAGAGGAGACCATTAGCGTGGTTGATAATCCCTTTTATAAGGATAATTTAGAACCCCTCTATGATTCTTGCATAGATAGTGAGGACGACTGGGAAGGTCTCTTTCAGAACTTCCCTACTGATGAGTCTAGCCCTAAGGAGAGTGAGGAGAAAAGTCTTGACAGTCTTGAAGTTAAATGGGATAGTTATGACGATATTATGGATGAACCTATTATTGAGGACCCAATTGACCCAATTTACTTTACCGTCCCTTGCATTTGGGATGAATACCCACCTTCTCCTTTAGCAAACCAGATTCCTCCACCTCACAATACAAACCCGTAAGTGCATCTGGATTATACTCGCGTTATTTTTGAGTCAAATTCTCATGAGCTCTCTTATTTTCCACTCGCGGTTAATTTAAGCTTCTATATTCCGCCCTTAGCTGGAGGGAGGAATAATTTTGTGGATGTTTTTAGGAGCTGTCATAGGAAATTTGTTAGACTTAAATGCTATTTCATTTTAATTTCTTATGCTATTGCTATTTTATGGTGCTACTTACATTTTTGTGTAGCACATGCGCAGTTATTTGATCGATTGCTGCGTGCTTTGAGCTGTTTTGACTGGGCTCAATTGGAGTAGCTGACTGAAAGAAAAGAAGGTCGAGCCGAGGGACTCATCTCGAAACTAGCGTTGTCCGAGAGGCAACCCGGAGTTTTAATTTTTAGTTGTTTTTCAAACATTTCAGTTGTGTGTGTAATAATTGGTTTTTGAACCATAGACTCTGAACAGTTTAGGCTTGGTTTTGGTCGTATTTGTGGTTGCTATTTGCGTCTTTTACAGGTGTTTTACTGAACGCCTAGGAATTCACGCAATAAGGAGCTCTCAATCGAGCAGTTTTCTACTCGATCGAGTGCTCGAGCCCTTCGATCGCACTACTCTTCTCGATCGAGCACTAAGAGATAATGGCCTTTCAATCGAGCCCTTTTGTTTCTCGATCGAAAGCTTTTGCAGCCCAGTGCACTCGATCGAGTCCTATACCTTCTCGATCGAGTACCATCCAGTTTGCTTGTTTTGATTCGCTTCCTGTGACGCCACTGTGAAGCTGTTTGTGACCTCCCATGTTGCTGGCTGGTTTTGGAAGGTCCCTTCTTCACGTATTCTTGTGAGTTTTCCGCATCTCCACTCTCTCCTTTTTAGTTTGCATTTCCTTTCCTTATTTTAGGGTACAATGAGGGCATTGTACGATTTGGTTTGGGGAGGTTATGCATCCATATCTGTGTCTGCATTTATGTTTTTATTGCATTTCTGTTATCACGTTTAATTTCTGTATGCATTGTTGTTCATTTTCATAAAATTCAAAAATCTCATAAAAAACAAAAAATTCGGGAAAAAAATTTCACGTTTATTTTAGCATATAGGTTGAGTCGGAATAGTAGATTTCAATGATGAAATTGCACTGCAATTGTCTTTTTGCTTAAACCTTGCATTAAACTAATTATCTTTTTTAGCTTTGTCATTTTGCATATCTACGAGTTAATGTTAAAATTAAGCTGAACGAATAGACTTGACCTGAAAATTTTGGTAAGCTACTTATAATTTCTAAGATTTAGAGCCGTATAAACTGGTGACATTCATGACAAGTTTACATAGGAATTGAGAGTAGTACTCCTTGCATAACATGTTTATCATTTTTGCACATTTATGAAATTCGATTTCTTGTCAATTACATACATTTGGGTTTGTGGTCGGTGTCACATGTAGGGAGGTGCTTACAATTTCCCTTTCTTTCATTTTCACCCATTTAGCTCCACTTTAGCCAAATATAGCCTTTTTGACCCATTAGCTACACCCAAAATTTAGCCTGCCAGTCAAGCTAGTTTAGTGTGACTATTGTGATATATTATTCATCGTTGTGAGTTTGGCTCAGTTTCATTGTGCGGAGTTGGTAGAAAAAGAAATAATGAGGAAAAGAAGAGACGTGAAAAGAAAAAACAAAGAAAAAATATTTTGAAAAAAAAAAAAGAAAAAAACGTGATCGGGGGAAAAAAAAAAAAAATGAAAAAATGAAAAAAATGTTGAGTTAGTTTGAGAAATAGAAGATCGTATGCGCTTATTTCTATCTTGTGGCGGTCTTAATCCTCTGTTTTATTCATATCTTTTTGTATTAGGTACTGAGATGAGTGCCAATGAAGGGCACTTGAGCTTTGTTTTCTAGACAGTTGAGATTCGGATGGTTTTATATGGTCCTGTTTAGGTGCTAGCTTGACGCTTTACCTCCACATTTCCATAATTTATTTTGCCTATTCTCGCCTTTAGCCTCACTTTCCCATATCTTTTGTAAGCCCTTGGTTGTGACAAACATTGTTGGTTGGAATGTATGTATGGTACTAGAATCGTCTATCATTTTTGTTGCATGCATGTTATGAAGGTCGCAGTTTAGGTGAGTGACTGTTTTTCTCTTCTTCTCTTACACATATACTTTCACCCTTTGCTTCATGAGAGAAGAGTGACTCGTGAGAGTCTGATTTAATGGTCTTGCAAGGTCGATAGTTCAGCTTTATTATAAACATCCTACAACTCGTTTGGATTTGACATTTTTTCTATAAGTGTTAGTTTGTTGCATTAAATTGGTTTAAGTGGACAATTTGTAGCTAGCTCTGAGTTTTCTTTTCCGTTCCATTAGTTTGCATTTAATTTTCTTGGGGGCAAGCAAAGGTTTTGTTTAGGGAGATTTGATGCGTGCATTTTATATAGGTATTTCGTACTTCATTTGCACGCATTTTTATGCATTTTGTGTAGTGTTTAGCTACAAATGTCCCCCGAATTGTCTACTTTGGTTTCTCTTGTCTTATTTGAAGGAATGAACCAAATAGGAGCATAATCAAGCTTAATACCTGTCTTTATGCATGAATTTAGGAGATTAGTTGAGTCGGAGCCTTAAGACTACTATTTTGAGATGCGCAAAGAAGTAAGTTAGCTAGGCGAGTAAAGGAAGAACTTCAAATTTCTAGTACCTAATTTGAAGAGCCATATCTCAATTTATACAACATATTTTCAGGTGATTCCAATTGAAGATGAAAGTTTATCCTCTTATCTTTCCAACGCCACCGGAATCACCCTGTTTGCTCAAGTAACGAAGAAATGGCATCCGTTTGAAGTTCAGTGCGCGAAGTAGGAATTGTGTGCTGGAAAGTACTCGATCGAGTACAATTGTGTTCGATCGACTCCTTTTTCTACTCGATCGAGTAGTGCCAATTTAATAAGTGTTCGATCGCGTACCTAAAGTACTCGAACGAGAGGTTTTAGCTTGGATTTGCTCGATCGAGTGATATAAAAGTCCTCGATCGAGTATTTAGCTATTATACTCGGGATTTTTATCCCGTGATAGGTTTAGTTTTGTTAATTTTCACTTCCCTATATAAGGGAGTCGTAACTAGGTTAATAGGGACTTCTTCTTATACCTTTTAATACTTCTCTTAATCAACTTTTCTCTCTTAATCTCTCTTCACTGTAACTTTTCTCTCTTGATCTCTTGCTTGGATTTTGGTTTGTTCTCTACGCCGGAATTGCTTGAGATTGTAATCCCTCTTCTCCTTTTAATCTTAATCTCGTTATTTGTTACTTTAATTACTTGTTCTTCTCTTAATTAATTTCTGCCCTAATTTGTTTTATGCTTAATCATTATTATTTCATCATGCTTTCTATTATTAGTTCATTCATTGTCATTAATATTGACAACATTAGTAATATGAGTAACTAAACTCTTTCATGTCGGGATTAGGGGATCTATGGTAGGATTGTGACGATGTAGCGAATAGACTAGACGGTTTACTTGTGAGAATCTGTCCCCATAGCAATATAATTGTATCACCAATTTAGTCGAATGCATGCTTCTAAATTACATTAATCTGGTTAATTTCGTTCCTGGATTGGAAGATTGGAATGAAAAGACCTGCTATGAACAGTAGACTACCCTAATGAGGACGGAAGTTAAGTTAGCGGAAATCTAGGATAGAAAGTGGACCGGAAGGACCTTTCCTGTATCCTTCTCACATGAGATTGTCTAGGCTATTTGTAGCTGAGTCGATAGACTACGATGGTGAACCGAAATCCCGACATACCTCTTTTATCTGATCACTTTTATCACTTTTTCTCGCTTTACTACTCTTACTTTATTTATCTTACCCTTAAACCTTTAGTAGTTTAGAAAACCAAATTCAAAACCCCCATTGTGACTTAGTGATACGGTCGTTATGTACCAAAAATAAAATGTTAGTTATTTAGACCAAATTAATACTCATCTTATGATATTAAAGTTACAAATTAATATAATGTGGTCTAAATCTACATGCATGCAAATAAAATGTATAAAAGATGGTTTTAAACCATCTTAAGACAAAAGTTCCTTACATTGTTATAAGGCAAAATGGGCACAACTCAAGGACTCCTTCCTTGATGTTGTTCTTGTGCTAATGCAATAAGGATGATCCTCCAACAACACCAATTACCAAAATAGGTAATCTCCTTTGGTGGCACCCAAGATTAACCCAAAATACTACTAAAAATACTAACTAGGTAAATGTAGTAGTAACCTTGTTTTTGTATATTTGATGTACTAATTAATATTATTACTTTGATAATATTATTAGTAGGTATATATATGTGTTTTATATAAGATGATGAAGAAAAATAAGAAGGAAAAAAATGGTCTATGGTAGTGGAGGGATTCGGCCAAATGAAGAACAACAAAGAGAGTGGAGCTCATGTAAACTCCCACTCAATCCCATGTCCTTCTCTGCTTGCACAAGCAGAGAATGGAGCTCATGTAAACTCCTTCTCATGTTCGTCATATTGTAATTTACCCTTAATTGGGTAAATCCCTTGACGTGCGAGAGAGAGTGGAGCACACGGTCCACCACAAGTTCGTCGGGGATCTTGCATCCCAACCCCTCTAAAGTTTCCACGTACTCAATCATTTTAAGTACGCGTGAACTTACAGGTTGACCATCTTTGAGGTTAGCCTCAAAGAAACGAACAGCGGTGTCAAACTGAATTATTCTCGGGGCTTGAGAAAACATAGTTGAAAGCCTCGAGAATACTTCATGTGCATCACGAAACTTGACACATTGCCTTTGTAAAGCAGGATCCATTGAAAAAATCAAAATATTTTTTATTGCAGCGGATTCCTTTTGATAATTTGAAAAAGCCTCCCTTACATCGGCAGTGGCCCTAGTACTAGGCGAAGGGGGAGAGGGATCGACAAGGTAACGTAATTTGCCATCACCTGCGGCAGCTAATCGAAGTTGTTCTTCCCAATCTTTAAAATTACTACCGTCGGCTTTTAAAACATATTTGTCCATAAAAGAACGTAGCCATGAATCTCTAGCAATTGTGGCGGTTTCACTAGTAGAAGTCATCGTGATTACTACAAAGGAAATAAAGGAAAGATTAACATTTATCGTCTAGAAATATTTAACTTGTGAAACTATTTAACAAGTTCTCATTTATATAATGATCTCCCACTGAATTATATAAATGATTCCAAGATCCAATTTTATATAAACACGGGTACGGTGGACCGATTCAACCCATATTTATATAAATTTGGTGAGTCAATATCTTTGACTGATTCTACTACTAGAACTCTTGGTTGACGGATTTTCTTAAAATCTATCTTTTAGCCCTAGAATAAATATGGGCACGGTGGACCGATTCAACCCATATTTATCCCGTTGAGTCCAACCAATTTTCATGCGTAATAACTTTTATTACCCTATTTACCCAACGTAAAAAGAGTGTACCTCGGTGATCCGAACCTACCTCTAATGAAGAAGGGATTCATAGGTGCTATTATTTGGTAAGGCTTAATCTCAATTTTAAACAAATGTGAGAGATCTTATCAATTTAATTGTCTATCACTTTTAAGTGAACAAAATTAGTGAATGCTAGACGATTAAATTGATAACAACAAAAAGAAAACATGTAGCGACGATTTGGCATGAATGCATAAAAGAATTAAAACAAACAAGTCCTAATATGGCCACCTAGTTAATCTAATTAACTAAAATTATTACACTTCGGAAACCAACTCCTTGGTCCCTTGAGTCTTCATAAATAAGCCTCCTTCTTTAGGATTTCGGAACGCCTTTCCGAAAACACCGTCTTCATAAAAACTCCATCTTTAGATGCTTCATCTAATTACTAATAATTAAATTACATGACAATAACCTATTATACAATTTGTAATAAAATTAAAATAAAAACTATTAATTAATTACAAATTAGGCGATACGAAATCGCAATTAATTACAAAACAAATCGATATTCCCTTACATTTCGGGAAATACCAACATCTACCTATGGCCATATTAGGAAAAATTACATAATTATAATTCTAAAAACCATTCATCTAAATGAATAATAAAATGCATTATGGAAAATGACATGCCAAATCGTCTAACTTACCAACAACGATCATTTGAGCTTGCCTTGACGGAATTTTTACCAATAAAAATTCATAATCAATTCTTAAAATAATTTTAAGACTTACTCATCATACTAATCTGGTCTAATATCAAAATAATTATTCTCAACAATTATCTTGAATTTATATGGGAATTAAAATACAATTGTGACAAAAAATGATATAATAATTCATAATTATCATACAAAAATTCCATTTAATATAAAAATTCTCGGAAAAATAAATTTCAAAACCATGAACATCCTGATCTTACACCAAAAATGCCATGCAAGTGAAAATTTTTGTTTTTAAAATTTATTTAAAAAGATTTCACAATTTAATCGGTAAAGCGATAATTTTTACGATTTAATTCTAAATCAAACCATAAAAATTGAAATGACTTAAAATAAAATTTTATACATTTTGGAACAATTTCCAGGAGCTAAAAATTCAGAAATTTCGAGCCCTAAAATTAAATCAATATTAATTTATAAAATAACCATTATTTACCCATTTTTATCAAATAAAAATTAATAAACAACCTAAATTAATCACATTAATTTAAAGTTTCTATTTTTCTCATAAATAGAACATGCATGTGGTTATTTATAAATAAATATGCATAAAATTAACATGCAACCCAATTTAATTAACTCTTAATTAATTTTAATGCATTTTTACTCAATTTTATGCTAATTTAAGTTATAAAAAGTGGAAAAATTTAACAAAAATCAAATTTTCGTCCCATATCATTCTAAGACCATATTATTTACATGCAAGACTATATTATGCGATAAAACGAATTTTAGTAACAAAATATCAATTTTATTAATTTATCTCATAAATTAGTAAAATCTTCTTAAGATAACATGCATGTATTTAACAATGCTCTGATACCACTTGTTATTTATTTAGACCAAATTAATACTCATCTTATGATATTAAAGTTACAAATTAATATAATGTGGTCTAAATCTACATGCATGCAAATAAAATGTATAAAAGATGGTTTTAAACCATCTTAAGACAAAAGTTCCTTACATTGTTATAAGGCAAAATGGGCACAACTCAAGGACTCCTTCCTTGATGTTGTTCTTGTGCTAATGCAATAAGGATGATCCTCCAACAACACCAATTACCAAAATAGGTAATCTCCTTTGGTGGCCCCAAGATTAACCCAAAATACTACTAAAAATACTAACTAGGTAAATGTAGTAGTAACCTTGTTTTTGTATATTTGATGTACTAATTAATATTATTGCTTTGATAATATTATTAGTAGGTATATATATGTGTTTTATATAAGATGATGAAGAAAAATAAGAAGGAAAAAAATGGTCTATGGTAGTGGAGGGATTCGGCCAAATGAAGAACAACAAAGACCAAGTTTTTCCATCAATTTTTCAACTCACTAGTTAGTGGAATAACATGGGTATTTATAGCCTATTATGGGGAACAAAAGTAAGTGGAATTTGCCACTTCATGGACACATGTAGTCCTCTAAAAAACCCGGAACAATTGGACTGTATTTGGTCCATTTCAGTTTTCGTCATTTGCCCCACAAATGCTTATAAGTCTTATATTTAATTATCTTACATAATTAAATATTAATTTAATTATTTAACACTTAAATAATACAAATTAACTACCAATAACTACTTAACCATTAAGTAATCATAAGACTATTTTATCAACATACAATGTGTCAATATTAACCCATTTAGCTAATTTTACAACCTCTTGTAAAATATAATAGCTAATTGATTCTTCCTCAAAACATATACACATATCGTATAAAATTAATTAATTAACAATTAATTAATAAATTCTAATAATTTATTATTTAAATATCTCATAATTAAATAATAAATCTCTTTGTCCCGAATTCGTAACCCGTCATCAAATAATACGTTTATGTGACTAACTAAGAGTCAAATAATACAAGGAATTAATTATCTCGTATCTCATACAAACAATTAATTTATACTATTTGGGCGTCATCCTATAGGTGTGACCTAAAGGGATCACCGATCACCGCCGTCACACGACAAGAATGTCAAACTCTAGTCACCAATCATTACCGATTAACGATGACCAAATTGACAATAAATAAATAAATCCTCGATATTCCTTTTACGACATTTATTATGTAAACGCACTCATTGTGGAGGACACTACTCCAACAATCTCCCACTTGTCTGACACAAGTGTGCGTTACCAATTCTCTTGTCCAATAATATCTCCCACTCAATGCAAGATGTCTTTCAGGTCGTTCTTGCACGTGATCATATCATAAAGTGGTTTCCTCAATCGGAGAATGACTGCCGACCGGATAATCTACTATAGATCTCATCCGAGCGTGGCCACGCATTCACAATCATCTCTCCTCGAGTGGCCTTGAGATAAAATATGACTTAAAAGGACAATCCCGTTGACCTATTTTCTTCATTCGATACGATCACAATGACCCAAAGAAATGCTCATCGGCCTCCTTTTACGGTGCGACCTAGAACAAAAACCAAAGCCACCGGAAAACCATACCAACTCGACAAATAGTCACCAGTCTAAAGAATTGACTCGAAGGAATAAATAGAAGTCCTCGCCACGACCTAGCAACAAAAGGACTCTATAAACGGTCATTGTCCGACAAATTGTCTCACAATATGCCTATGTAATCGACCATCATCACTATGACCATATGACAATCGAACTGTCATCTATCGCCTTACAATCTAGTCACTCCGAGACGTCACCTCATTAAGTAACTAGGGACAAAATACAATGTTAATCCAGTTCACTTAATAGGGTTCGACATTGTCTTTACAACCTATTTGGAGAAAACAAAGTATATAAATTCGGACATAAAATCAATATAACGATAAATGCAACTTATCATATATGAAATAATAAATACAATATTTTGATTATTACATATCATATAATTTACAACATTACGGCATTCGTCTCAACCCCATCGAAACTACATGACTATCATGTTTAGCTTGAGACAATGGCTTGGTTAAAGGATCGGCGATGTTGTCGCTGTCTCAACCTTACAAACTGTAATTTCTTTCCTTTCGATTAGATCTCTAATTACATGAAATTTCCTAAGTACATGTCTAGACTTGTTACTAGACTTGGGTTCTTTTGCTTGAAAAATAGCCCCACTGTTATCACAATACAAAGTGATAGGATCCTCGGCGGTCGGAACTACTTTCAGTCCCTCTAAAAATTGCCTAATCCAAACACTTCCTTTGCGGCCTTCGAGGCCGCAATGTACTAAGCTTCCGTTGTAGAATCGCATCCACGAGACTCTTTGAAACTTCTCTAGCAAACCGCCCCTCCGTTCAACAAAAAAAAAAAAAAACCAGCTTGGGATTTCAAATCATCCCTATCGGTTTGGAAACTGGCATCCGTATAACCTCTTATACGTAATTCAGATTCTCCTCCAAACACTAAGAATGAATCTTTAGTCCTTCTCAAGTACTTCAGAATATTCTTGACGGCTATCCAGTGACTTTCACCTGGAGTTTTCTGAAAACGACTCGTCATACTCAAAGCATACGAGACATCAGGACGAGAACACATCATAACATACATGATCGATCCAACAACGGAAGCATAGGGAATCGATTTCATGCGTTCAATATCCTTAGGCTCAGTAGGACACTGTTACTTACTCAAAGTGATCCCACTTCCCATAGGTAGAAAACCTCTCTTGGAGTTTTTCATATTGAATCGGTCAAGAATCTTATCGATATAGGCTTCTTGACTCAATGCTAATATCCTTTTGGATCTATCCCTATAGATCCGGATACCCAAGATGCGCTGAGCTTCTCCCAAATCTTTCATTTGGAAGTGATTTCGCAACCACTTCTTAACAGAAGCAAGCATATCAACATCATTCCCAATGAGTAATATGTCGTCCACATAAAGAAGTAAGAAAACAACTTTACTCCCACTAAACTTCATGTATAAACATGGTTCCTCAACACTTCGAGTAAAACCATTCCGTTTAAAAACATGATCAAAACGATGATTCCAACTCCTTGACGCTTGCTTAAGACCATAAATGGATCTCTTAAGTTTGCATACTTTGTTAGGAGTTTTAGGATCCACAAAACCCTCAGGTTGTGTCATGAACACTTCCTCTTCCGAAACCCGTTCAGAAAGCGGTTTTGACATCCATTTGCCATATCTCATAATCATGAAATGCAGCAATCGCTAACATTATCCGAACAGATCTAAGCATAGCAACTGGTGCAAAAGTTTCATCATAGTGTAAACCATGAACCTGAGTGAAACCTTTTGCAACCAATCTAGCTTTGTAGACATCTTTATGTCCATCCATGCCGATTTTAATCTTGAATATCCACTTACACCAAGAGGTCGAACATCTTTAGGTAAGTCAACCAGTCCCATACCCGATTATCGTACATGGAATCCATTTCAGATTGCATGGCTTCGAGCCATAGCTTAGAGTCAGAACTCATAATAGCCGCTTTATAGGTCTTGGGTTCATCACTTTCTAAAAGTAAAACCTCATAGTCACCATCTTCCTCGATAATACCAAGGTATCTATCAGTGGCGACTAACCCTTTCTCGACCTCCTAGGTTCGAATGAACAATAACGATTCGGACGTAGAAGGAACATCTTCCTGTATTGTCATATCCGTTTGTGGCTCTTGAACTTCGTCAAGTTCAAATTTTCTCCCACTCTGTCTTCTAGAAATAAACTCTTTTTCTAGAAAGAAAACTTCACGAGCCACAAACACTTTGTTCTCGTTACTATTGTAGAAGTAATATCCACAACTTTCCTTAGGGTAGCCTACAAAAATACACTTTTCATAACGAGGTGCAAGCTTATCGTCAGACTTACTCTTGACATAAGCATCACAACCCCATACTTTCATGTATCGCAGATTCGGGACTTTCCCTTTCCATATCTCATATGGAGTTTTGTCGATTGCTTTAGTTGGACTTTTATTAAGTGATTGTACAAAGAGATAAAATGGCAAAACCCCTGAATGACTTAGGTAACTCTGTTTGACTCATCATCGATCGAACCATATCTAATAAAGTTCGATTCCTCCTTTCAACCACCATTTAATTGTGGTGTGCCAGGAGGAGTTAACGAGATACAATACCGCAGCTTTATAAGGTGATCTTTAAAGTCATTGCTTAAATATTCCCCACCACGATCTGATCGTAATGCTTTAATCTTCTTATTTAATTGGTTTTCTACTTCATTCTGAAACTCTTTGAACTTATCAAAAGCTTCACTTTTATACCTCATTAAGTAGATATACCCATACCTACTCATGTCATCGGTAAAAGTAATGAAATAGTCATAATTACCTCTAGCAGTGGACGTCATTGGGCCACAAACATCGGTATGTATTAAACCCAATAACTCACTAGCTCGAGATCCTTTTCCTAGAAAAGGTGAACGAGTCATCATGCCAAGAAGACAAGATTCGCATGTACCAAATGATTCGAAATCAAAAGGTTTAATTACACCAGTCGACACTAGTCTTTTAATGCGCTTCTCGTTAATGTGTCCTAAGCGACAATGCCATAAATAAGATTGATCGGGATCACCTGTTTGAGTCTTTTATTATCTAAATGATAAACATCGTTGCAAGTATCTAGAATATAAATACCATTGATTGAAATAGCTTGACTATATACAATCCCATTAAGGGAAAAAGTACAACACTTGTCTTTAATTACAAAGGAAAACCCTTCATGTCTAACACGGATACGGATATTATATTTCTAGATAGCGTTGGTACAAAATAACAATTATTAAGATGTAACTCAAACCCCGAAGCTAAACTAAGTACATAAGTTCCTACAGAGACGGCAGCTACTTTAGACCCGTTTCCCATTCGGAGATCGACATCACCCTTGTTTAGCTTTCTTATGCTTTTTAGGCCCTGCAAATGATTGCACAAGTGAGAACCACAACCAAGATCTAATACCCAAGTTGTATTTGAAGCATAATTTATGTCTATCATAAAAGATTCGGTTGAGAAATTACATGTCGGCTTCACAATGCCAGCTTTTATGTCATCCAGGTACTTTGTACAATTACATCTCCAATGTCCCTTGTTATTACAATAATTACAAGTATCTTTAAGAGGATTACCCTTTATGGATTTTGGCTTGGTAGAGCAGTTCGCAATTGCTTTACCTTTGCCCTCCACCTGAACGGGCTTCTTACCTGCATTCCTCTTAAACTGCTTCTTCCCCTTCACATTAATCGCAAGCACATCTTTCCTTGTACTCCCACTCAATCCCATGTCCTTCTCTGCTTGCACAAGCAGAGAATGGAGCTCATGTAAACTCCTTCTCATGTTCGTCATATTGTAATTTACCCTTAATTGGGTAAATCCCTTGACGTGCGAGAGAGAGTGGAGCACACGGTCCACCACAAGTTCGTCGGGGATCTTGCATCCCAACCCCTCTAAAGTTTCCACGTACTCAATCATTTTAAGTACGTGTGAACTTACAGGTTGACCATCTTTGAGGTTAGCCTCAAAGAAACGAACAATGTGTCAAACCGAATTATTCTCGGGGCTTGAGAAAACATAGTTGAAAGCCTCGAGAATACTTCATGTGCATCACGAAACTTGACACATTGCCTTTGTAAAGCGATCCATTGAAAAAATCAAAATATATTTTTATTGCAGCGATTCCTTTTGATAATTTGAAAAAGCCTCCCTTACATCGGCAGTGGCCCTAGTACTAGGCGAAGGGGGAGAGGGATCGACAAGGTAACGTAATTTGCCATCACCTGCGGCAGCTAATCGAAGTTGTTCTTCCCAATCTTTAAAATTACTACCGTCGGCTTTTAAAACATATTTGTCCATAAAAGAACGTAGCCATGAATCTCTAGCAATTGTGGCGGTTTCACTAGTAGAAGTCATCGTGATTACTACAAAGGAAATAAAGGAAAGATTAACATTTATCGTCTAGAAATATTTAACTTGTGAAACTATTTAACAAGTTCCCATTTATATAATGATCTCCCACTGAATTATATAAATGATTCCAAGATCCAATTTTATATAAACACGGGTACGGTGGACCGATTCAACCCATATTTATATAAATTTGGTGAGTCAATATCTTTGACTGATTCTACTACTAGAACTCTTGGTTGACGGATTTTCTTAAAATCTATCTTTTAGCCCCAGAATAAATATGGGCACGGTGGACCGATTCAACCCATATTTATCCCGTTGAGTCCAACCAATTTTCATGCGTAATAACTTTTATTACCCTACTTACCCAACGTAAAAAGAGTGTACCTCGGTGATCCGAACCTACCTCTAATGAAGAAGGGATTCATAGGTGCTATTATTTGGTAAGGCTTAATCTCAATTTTAAACAAATGTGAGAGATCTTATCAATTTAATTGTCTATCACTTTTAAGTGAACAAAATTAGTGAATGCTAGACGATTAAATTGATAACAACAAAAATAAAACATGTAGTGGCGATTTGGCATGAATGCATAAAAGAATTAAAACAAACAAGTCCTAATATGGCCACCTAGTTAATCTAATTAACTAAAATTATTACACTTCGGAAACCAACTCCTTGGTCCCTTGAGTCTTCATAAATAGGCCTCCTTCTTTAGGATTTCTAACGCCTTTCCGAAAAACACCGTCTTCATGAAAACTCCATCTTTAGATGCTTCATCTAATTACTAATAATTAAATTACATGACAATAACCTATTATACAATTTGTAATAAAATTAAAATAAAAACTATTAATTAATTACAAATTAGGCGAAATCGCAATTAATTACAAAACAAGTCGATATTCCCTTACATTTCAGGAAATACCAACTTCTACCTATGGCCATATTAGGAAAAATTACATAATTATAATTCTAAAAACCATTCATCTAAATGAATAATAAAATGCATTATGGAAAATGACATGCCAAATCGTCTAACTTACCAACAACGATCATTTGAGCTTACCTTGACGGAATTTTTACCAATAAAAATTCATAATCAATTCTTAAAACAATTTTAAGACTTACTCATCATACTAATCTGGTCTAATATCAAAATAATTATTCTCAACAATTATCTTGAATTTATATGGGAATTAAAATACAATTGTGACAAAAAATGATATAATAATTCATAATTATCATACAAAAATTCCATTTAATATAAAAATTCTCGGAAAAATAAATTTCAACCCACTAGTTAGTGGAATAACATGGGTATTTATAGCCTATTATGGGGAACAAAAGTAAGTGGAATTTGCCACTTCATGGACACATGTAGTCCTCTAAAAAACCCGGAACAATTGGACTGTATTTGGTCCATTTCAGTTTTCGTCATTTGCCCCACAAATGCTTATAAGTCTTATATTTAATTATCTTACATAATTAAATATTAATTTAATTATTTAACACTTAAATAATACAAATTAACTACCAATAACTACTTAACCATTAAGTAATCATAAGACTATTTTATCAACATACAATGTGTCAATATTAACCCATTTAGCTAATTTTACAACCTCTTGTAAAATATAATAGCTAATTGATTCTTCCTCAAAACATATACACATATCGTATAAAATTAATTAATTAACAATTAATTAATAAATTCTAATCATTTATTATTTAAATATCTCATAATTAAATAATAAATCTCTTTGTCCCGAATTCGTAACCCGTCATCAAATAATACGTTTATGTGACTAACTAAGAGTCAAATAATACAAGGAATTAATTATCTCGTATCTCATACAAACAATTAATTTATACTATTTGGGCGTCATCCTATAGGTGTGACCTAAAGGGATCACCGATCACCGCCGTCACACGACGAAATGTCAAACTCTAGTCACCAATCATTACCGATTAACGATGACCAGCTGACAATAAATAAATAAATCCCTGATATTCCTTTTACGACATTTATTATGTAAACGCACTCATTGTGGAGGACACTACTCCAACATAAAATACCTAAATACAACTAACAGAAGTTAGCGGTAAGTAGGGTCGATCTCCACAGGGAGGCGGTCACTATTCACTTGTCTACTTCGGTCTGTCTAATGTCACAATTGGGGGTTTTGATTGTGTTAACTAAACTAAAGAAACTAAAGCAAGAGTGATAAAGGCAAGAGAAATTAACAGTAAGAGAAGGGAACTAGGATTTCGGGTCATCAAGGAACGTGAGTCAGTCGCAGTTAAGGTCATAGATCAGTCGATGTGTCGGTCTAAGGGGCAACGAATATCTCCTTTCGGTCTCAATTCGCCCTAAAATGCTATTAGCTTAACTTTCGCCCTCACTAAAGCATCCTATTGTTCACTGCGGGTCTCCCCCTTCCAACCTTTCAGTCCAGGTCAAGGTTTACCAAAGTTAAATAGGCTAATTGTGTCGACTCAACTAGCAGGATACAATTATAGCAATGATTAACAACATAGACTAAAACAACAAAGACAAATCTATAAACCTAATCAGCAATTAACAACAGTCCATTGAATCACCTAATCCTAGCAGAGAAATTAGCTAGACATGAATAAAAGAGCAAGAACAAGGGAAGGGAGAATAATAAACATTAAATAAATTAAAGAAGAAAGGGAAGGAAAGAATTACAGAAATAGATCTGGAATTAATAGAGGAATAAAGTAGCAGCAGTAAAAGTAACATATGTGGTAAAAATCGAGAGGAGAAGCCCCCCCCCCCCAACATGACGTCCTAACTTCCTATTTATAACAAAATAAGATTATTAATTAACCTAATGACGGATTAAAACTAAAAGCCCAAGCCCATAAGAGAATCCACTCGATCGAGTGATTTAGAACCACTCGATCGAGTGATTTAGAACCACTCGATCGAGCAAATCCGAGCTCAAACCGTTCGATCGAGTGAAATAACCACTCGGTCAAGTAAACACTAAATTTCAACTGTTCGATCGACCAAGGAAAATACTCGATCGAACTATTATTTCTAGCAAAAGCACTCGATCGACCAGAAATTTACTCGATCGAGTGACTTTGACTTCAGCAGCTCACAATTCCGTTAGTTTCAGCTTTGACTTGTCTTTTTAGCTCCCGAAATGGCTTCACGCATCCCAAGACAGCTACATTTCCGCTCCAAATTCACTCTTCCTCCAAATGCATGCTAAACGGACGATAAAAGGCTTGATTTCACTACTTTCTGGTCCATTCCTGCAAATAAAGCAAAACACACCAAAGTAGCATATTCGGGGCATTTCGTAGCATAAACTACGATAATAGCATAGAAATACGTGCATAAAAAGGCCTAAAAAGACTATATAAAATGCACATATCAAATCTCCCCAAACCAAACCTTTACTCGTCCTCGAGTAAACTAAATGCAAACTAATGGAACGGAAAAGATAACTCAGAGCTAGCTACAAATACCCACTTAAACCAATTTAATGCAAGCAAACTAACACTTATAGGAAACAGTCAAATGCAAACGAGTTGTAAGATGTTTATAATAAAGCTGAACCGTCGACCTTGCAAGACCTTTAATAATGGACTCTCACGGGTGACTCTTCTCTCATGAAGCAAAGGGTGAACATATATATGTAAGAGAGAAAGAAAAATAGTCGCTCACCTAAACTACGACCCACATAGACATGCATGCAACTAATATGATAGACAATTCTAGCTACCGTACACACATTCTAACCAAACAAGGTCTTGTCACAGCCGATGGCTTACAAAAATATGGTAAAGTGAGGCAATGGGTAGGAAAAGGCACAACATTTATGGGAATGTGGAGGTATAGGTGATCGAGCTAGTACCTAAACAGAACCATATGACAACATCCATTTCCAACTCAATTATAGAATTAAGCATGAGTGCCCTTCATTTGGCACAAAACTCACCAAACCAAACTGAAAATACTCCTCAATAAATGTAAATAAAGCATAGGAGCGGAACCGTCAACAATACAAACTCTTTTTTTTTTCCTTTCTTTTTTTTCTATTTTTTCGGTTTCTTTTCTTCACATTTTTTCTTTTTTTTTCGAATTCTTTTTTTTTTTTTTTTTTTTTTTTTTTTTTTTTCATTTTTCACGTTTTTTTTTTCATCAACCTCCTTTTCTTCATCAAATACCAACTCCAAGTCGATGGATACAAGCCAAATTTGGCACAATAAATTATATACCGCAAAACAATCCAAACTAACTTGACAAGGCAGGCTAAATTTGGATGTAGCTAAGGGTCACAGGCAAATTTGGCTAATGTGGAGTTAAATGGGTAAAAATGAAAGAAAGGAGAAATGTAAGCACCTCCCTGCATGTGACACCAACCACTAACCCGAATGTATGTAGGCAAAAAGCAATTGAATTTCATATACGTGCAAATTGATGATACATGTTATGCAAGGAGTAACTACTCACAATCCTACATTAAACTGGTCATAAATGACACCAGTTTATAAGGCTCCAATCCTTAGAATTTATAAGTAGCTCGCCAAAATTTCAGGTCAAGTCTATTCGTTCAGCTAAATTTTAACATTAACTCGTAGGTATGGAATAAGATACTAAAAGATAACAGTTTAATGCAAGGCTTAAGCAAAAAGACAAATTACAGTGCAATTTCATCACTGAAATCCACCGTTCCGACTCAACCTATATGCAAAAATAAACGTGATTTTTTTTTTGAATTTTTGAAATTTTCAATTTTTTATGAGATTTTTAATTTTAATAAGAATAAACAACAATGCAAACGGAAATTAAACGTGACAACATAAATGCAATAAAAACAAGATGCAGACACAGATATGGATGCATAACCTCCCCAAACCAAAATGTACAATGCCCTCATTGTACCCAAAAATAGGGAAAGGAAATGCAAACTAAAAAAGGTGAGTGAAGATGCGGAAAACTTACAAGATAACGCGAAGAAGGGACCTCCCCAAACCAGCCAGCAACGTGGGAGGTCGCTAAATAGCCCAGAAAATCGTCACAGGAAGCGAATCAAAGCAAGAAAACTCGATCGAGAGAACCGATTATTAAACAAAATAAAAACTGAAATGTTTGAAAAACAACTAAAAATAAAATCTCTGGGTTGCCTCCCTGGTAGCGCTAGTTTCAGTCAGGTCCCAGCTCGACCTTCTTTTCTTCGAGCCTCTATTTAATTAGCCTGGTCAAAACAGCTCAAAGCGCGCATCAACCGATCAAACAGCTGCGCATGTGCTACATAAAAATGTAAGTAGCACCACAGTAGAATAGAAGCATAGGAAATAAAAATATATAAACATTTGAGTCTAACAAATTTCCTATGAGAGCTCCTAAATTTATCCACGAAGTATAAGAGCTCAGGAGCAATTAACAATAAATTAGGGTATCGTTTTAGTTCAACAGATTTAAGATGACATGAACGGTGAAAAACTGTTAAATTAATTGACCAACTAGGAGGGGGTATAACATTAAAATACGAAGCATGAGTCAAATGAGGCGATGTACTATTAGAACCAACAATAATAAAATTATCGTTAACTACCTCAGGTTGGTTGCTCTCAATGTCGGAATCACTGATAAAGGAAGATATTACCTCTTCCGTGCTGGGAGCAACCACTGACTCAATTTCCTTCTCGTCACCCTCCTCTGTGGAATTCATCTCGTAAATTGCAGCCTCAAGTGCATCCAACTCGGCTTTGAATAGGGGAGATTCACCATAAACTTTATCATCATCAAAATCGTCGTCTAGAATAAACCCAAGTGACGAATCATTGCTCACGCTGGCCAATTCAGTCGATCGAGTAGAAATGGTACTTGATCGAGAGCTTTCCTCATGATAATCACTCGATCGAGTACATAAATCAACTCGATCGAGTACTTCCTCTAAGCAACTGTTCGATCGAAAGAATTTTCTGCTCGATCGAACCTTTCTTCAGGTAGTTCACTCGATCGACCAACATAATCCATTCGATCGGGTGATTCTTGCTGATATGTACATAAATCTTAAATGCGAGCGTCACTAACTGATAGAACTTCGCAATCCGAGTCATCCCAGTCATCAGCATTAGGCAGCACGGGTTATTCATGGGAAAAACCGCTCTCTACGTAGGTAACGCACGCAGGCTTCCTCTAGTTGCCTAATTTTCGACTCAGCAGCTAGCTGAGCTATGTCAGACTCGAGCTTATCAATTTGCGCACAAACCTGTCTATCATATTCTTGCCTTTTGAGTGCAAGTGCCTTCATCAAAGATTTCAGCTCCGCAATCTCTTCTTTCTGCTTATCAGGAGGTGGAGCTTCTTGTCGCGGTGGCCAGATAAATGGAGGCTGTTGGTAGCCTCGTTGATAGGGTAGATGTGGCGGCACTACTACGGAAGGTTGACTAGCTCGTCTATGCTGCTTGAATGCGTAGACCTCGTCATTTTATGCCATGCAAAAAGCTGCATTGTGCTCAGCAGCACCACATCTCCCGTAGTAAATCACCTGATGTGCCATATAATGGAACATAGGTGACGGGTCAAAGGTACTCAAGCCTTCCCTTTGACGATCTTTTACCTAGAATTGTCTAGGTAGGACCTGTAGGACCTATCAAAACAACACTAAAGAAAAAGATTAGAACGGCCTCAAGGAAAAAAAATCCCTTGAGGCTAAAAAAAGACAAAATTAAACAAATAAATAAATAGTTGCCTCCCCGGCAACGGTGCCAAAATTTGATACGGTCGTTATGTACCAAAAATAAAATACCTAAATACAACTAACAGAAGTCAGCGGTAAGTAGGGTCGATCTCCACAGGGAGGCGGTCACTATTCACTTGTCTACTTCGGTCTGTCTAATGTCACAATTGGGGGTTTTGATTGTGTTAACTAAACTAAAGAAACTAAAGCAAGAGTGATAAAGGCAAGAGAAATTAACAGTAAGAGAAGGGAACTAGGATTTCGGGTCATCAAGGAACGTCAGTCAGTCGCAGTTAAGGTCATAGATCAGTCGATGTGTCGGTCTAAGGGGCAACGAATATCTCCTTTCGGTCTCAATTCGCCCTAAAATGCTATTTGCATAACTTTCGCCCTCACTAAAGCATCCTATTGTTCACTGAGGGTCTCACCCCTTCCAACCTTTCAGTCCAGGTCAAGGTTTACCAAAGTTAAATAGGCTAATTGTGTCGACTCAACTAGCAGGATACAATTATAGCAGTGATTAACAACATAGACTAAAACAATAACGACAAATATGTAAACCTAATCAGCAATTAACAACAGTCCATTGAATCACCTAATCCTAGCAGAGAAATTAGCTAGACATGAATAAAAGAGCAAGAACAAGGGAAGGGAGAATAATAAATATTAAATAAATTAAAGAGGAAAGGGAAGGAAAGAATTACAGAAATAGATCTGGAATTAATAGAGGAATAAAGTAGCAGCAGTAAAAGTAACGTATGTGGTAAAAATCGAGAGGAGAAGCCCCCCCCCCCCCCCCCAAATGACGTCTTAACTTCCTATTTATAACAAAATAGGATTATTAATTAACCTAATGACGGATTAAAACTAAAAGCCCAAGCCCATAAGAGAATCCACTCGATCGAGTGATTTAGAACCACTCGATCGAGCAAATCCGAGCTCAAACCGTTCGATCGAGTGAAATAACCACTCGGTCGAGTAAACACTAAATTGCAACTGTTCGATCGACCAAGGAAAATACTCGATCGAACTATTATTCCTAAGCGAAGCACTCGATCGATCGACTGAAATTTACTCGATCGAGTGACTTTGACTTTCAATGACTCACATTTCCGTTAGTTTCAGCTTTGACTTGTCTTTTTAGCTCCCGAAATGGCTTCACGCATCCCAAGACAGCTACATTTCCGCTCCAAATTGACTCTTCCTCCAAATGCATGCTAAACGGACGATAAAAGGCTTGATTTCACTGCGTTCTGATCCATTCCTGCAAATAGAGCAAAACACACCAAAGTAGCATATTCGGGGCATTTCGTAGCATAAACTACGATAATAGCATAGAAATACGTGCATAAATGACTATATAAAATGCACGTATCACTTAGATAGACGGACTTACAGATAGATACCTTGCCTCCCTGTGGAGATCGACCCTAATTATCACTAGCTTCTGTTAGTATATTTAGGTATTTATTTTTGGTACAGAAACGACGGTATCAAATTTTGGCGTCGTTGCCGGGGAGGCAACATAGTTTTATCTGTTTTTATTTAGTCTATTTCTTGTCTCAAGGAACCTCGGTTCCTTGAGACCGTTCTCATGTCTTTCGTTCTTGACTTTCCGCAGAGAGAGAACGAAAATTTTGGTTCTTATATAGACAGGTGGGAGGAGTGGCTCGAACCAAGACGAGGAATGCTTTCGGGACTCCAAATATGCCAGTCTATCATCCGGGGAATTAATGCCCCTACGCGAGCATACCTCGAGGCTAATGGTAAGTGGGATTTCGATGGAATCCCCGTAAAAGAGGTATTAGAATTTTTTGAATGGTTTGCTACTGAAACTCTTAAACCCAATTTCTCTCTTCATGTTGACTCAGATGAGGGAGTGGGTGCGACCTTAGAAACCGTTTTAGGAAATACTGACGGAAAAATAGAGGAGACCATTAGCGTGGTTGATAATCCCTTTTATAAGGATAATTTAGAACCCCTTTATAATTCTTGCACAGATAGTGAGGACGACTGGGAAGGTCTCTTTGAGAACTTCCCTACTGATGAGTCTAGCCCTAAGGAGAGTGTGGAGAAAATTTTTGACAGTCTTGAAGTTAAATGGGATAGTTATGACGATATTATGGATGAACCTATTATTGAGGACCCAATTGACCCAATTGATTTTACCGTCCCTTAAATTTGGGATGAATACCCACCTTCTCCTTTAGCAGACCATATTCCTCCACCTCACAATACAAGTCCGTCAGTGCATCTGGATTATACTCGCGTTATTTTTTAGTCAAATGCTCATGAGCTCTCTTATTTTTCACTCGTGGTTAATTTAAGCTTCTATATTCCACCCTTAGCTGGAGGGAGGAATAATTTTGTGGATGTTTTTAGGAGCTGTCATAGGAAATTTGTTAGACTTAAATGCTATTTCATTTTAATTTCCTATGCTATTGCTATTTTATGGTGATACTTAAATTTTTGTGTAGCACATGCGCTGTATTATTTGATCGATTGCTGCGTGCTTTGAGTTGTTTTGATCGGGCTCAATTGGAGTAGCTGATCAAATAAAAGAAGGTCGAGGAGACTGTCTCAAACTAGCGTTGTCCGAGAGGCAACCCGGAGTTTTAATTTTTAGTTGTTTTTCAAACATTTCGGTTGTGTGTGTAATAATTGGTTTTTGAACCATAGACTGAAACAGTTTAGGCTTGGTTTTGGTCGTATTTGTGGTTGCTATTTGCGTCTTTTACAGGTGTTTTACTGAACGCCTAGGAATTCACGCAATAGGGAGCTCTCAATCGAGCAGTTTTTTACTCGATCGAGTGCTCGAGCCCTTCGATCACACTACCCTTCTCGATCGAGCACCCAGAGATGATGGCCTTTCGATCGAGCCCTTTTGTTTCTCGATCGAAAGCTTTTGCAGCCCAGTGTACTCGATCAAGTCCTATACCTTCTCGATCGAGTACCATCCAGTTTGCTTGTTTTGATTCGCTTCCTGTGACGCCACTTTGTGAAGTCGTTTGTGACCTCCCATGTTGTTGGCTGGTTTTGGAAGGTCCCTTCTTCGCGTATTCTTGTGAGTTTTCCACATCTCCACTCTCTCCTTTTTAGTTTGCATTTCCTTTCCTTATTTTTGAGTACAATGAGGGCAGTGTATGATTTGGTTTGGGGAGGTTATGCATCCATATATGTGTTTGCATTTATGTTTTTATTGCATTTCTATTATCACGTTTAATTTCTGTATGCATTGTTGTTCATTTTCATAAAATTCAAAAATCTCATAAAAAACAAAAAATTCGAAAAAAAAATTTCACGTTTATTTTAGCATATAGGTTGAGTCGGAACAGTAGATTTCAGATGAAATTGCACTGCAATTGTCTTTTTACTTAAACCTTGCATTAAACTAATTATCTTTTTAGCTTTGTCATTTTGCATATCTACGAGTTAATGTTAAAATTAAGCTGAACGAATAGACTTGACCTGAAAATTTTGGCAAGCTACTTATAATTTCTAAGATTTAGAGCCGTATAAACTGGTGACATTCATGACTAGTTTACATAGGAATTGAGAGTACTACTCCTTGCATAACATGTTTATCATTTTTGCACATTTATGAAATTCGATTTCTTGTCAATTGCATACATTCGGGTTTGTGGTCGGTGTCACATGCAGGGAGGTGCTTACAATTTCCCTTTCTTTCATTTTCACCCATTTAGCTCCACTTTAGCCAAATATAGCCTTTTTGACCCATTAGCTACACCCAAAATTTAGCCTGCCAGTCAAGCTAATTTAGTGTGACTATTGTGGTATATTATTCATCGTTGTGAGTTTGGCTCATTTTCATTGTGCGGAGTTGGTAGAAAAAGAAATAATGAGGAAAAGAAGAGACGTGAAAAAGAAAAAAAAGAAAAAAATTTTGAAAAAAAAAGAAAGAAAACGTGAACAAGGGAAAAAAAAGAAAAAAAATGAAAAAATGAAAAAAGGATGTTGAGTTAATTTGGGAAATAGAAGACCGTATGCGCTTATTTCTATCTTGTGGCGGTCTTAATCTTCCGTTTTATTCATATCTTTTTGTATTGGGTACTGAGGTGAGTGCCAATGAAGGGCACTTGAGCTTTGTTTTCTAGACAATTGAGATTCGGATGGTTTTATATGGTCCTGTTTAGGTGCTAACTTGACGCTTTACCTCCACATTTCCATAATTTATTTTGCCTATTCTCGCCTTTAGCCTCACTTTCCCATATCTTTTGTAAGCCCTCGGCTGTGACAGGCGTTGTTGGTTGGAATGTATGTATGGTACTATAATCGTCTATCATTTTTGTTGCATGCATGTTATGTAGGTCGTAGTTTAGGTGAGTGACTGTTTTTATCTTCTTCTCTTACACACATACTTTCACCCTTTGCTTCATGAGAGAAGAGTGAATCGTGAGAGTCCGATTTTGATGGTCTTGCAAGGTCGATAGTTCAGCTTTATTATAAACATCCTACAACTCGTTTGCATTTGATATTTTTGCTATAAGTGTTAGTTTAGTGCATTAAATTGGTTTAAGTGGACAATTTGTAGCTAGCTCTGAGTTTTCTTTTCCGTTCCATTAGTTTGCATTTAATTTGCTTGGGGGCAAGCAAAGGTTTGGTTTGGGGAGATTTGATGCGTGCATTTTATATAGGTATTTCGTACTTCATTTGCACGCATTTCTATGCATTTTGTGTAGTGTTTAGCTACAAATGTCCCCCGAATTGTCTACTTTGGTTTCTCTTGTCTTATTTGCAGGAATGAACCAAATAGTAGCATAATCAAGCTTAATGCCTGTATTTATGCATGAATTTAGGAGATTAGTTGAGTCGGAGCCTTAAGACTACTATTTTGAGATGCGCAAAGAAGTAAGTTAGCTAGGCGAGCAAAGGAAGAACTTCAATTTACTAGTGCCTACTTTGAAGAGTCATATCCAGATTTATACAACTTTTTTTCAGGTGATTCCAAATGAAGATGAAAGTTTGTTCTCTTAGCTTTCCAACGCCACCGGAATCGCCCTGTTTGCCCAAGTAACGAAGAAATGGCAGCCGTTTGAAGTTCAGTGAGCGAAGCAGAAATTGTGCCCTGGAAAGTACTCGATCGAGTACAATTGTGTTCGATCGACTACTTTTTCTACTCGATCGAGTAGTGCCTATTTAATAAGTGTTCGATCGAGTACCTAAAGTACTCGATCGAGAGGTTTTAACTTGGATTTGCTCCATCGAGTGATATAAAAGTCCTCGATCGAGTATTTAGCTATTATACTCGGGATTTTTATCCCGTGATAGGTTTTGTTTTGTTAATTTTCACTTCCCTATATAAGGGAGTCGTAACTAGGTTAATAGGGACTTCTTCTTTTACCTTTTAATACTTCTCTTAATCAACTTTTCTCTCTTAATCTCTCTTCACTGTAACTTTTCTCTCTTGATCTCTTGCTTGGATTTTGGTTTGTTCTCTACGCCGGAATTGCTTGAGATTGTAATCCCTCTTCTCCTTTTAATCTTAATATCGTTATTTGTTACTTTAATTACTTGTTCTTCTCTTAATTAATTTCTGCCCTAATTTGTTTTATGCTTAATCATTATTATTTCATCATGCTTTCTATTATTAGTTCATTCATTGTTATTAATATTGACAACATTAGTAATATGAGTAACTAAACTCTTTCATGTCGGGATTAGTGGATCTATGGTAGGATTGTGATGATGTAGCGAATAGACTAGACGGTTTACTTGTGAGAATCTGTCCCCATAGCAATATAATTGTATCACCAATTTAGTCGAATGCATGCTTCTAAATTACATTAATCTGATTAATTTCGTTACTGGATCGGAAGATTGGAATGAACAAACCTGCTATGAACAGTAGACTACCCTAATGAGGACGGAAGTTAAGTTAGCGGAAATCTAGGATAGAAAGTGGACCGGAAGGACCTTTCCTGTATCCTTCTCACAGTAGATTGTCAAGGCTATTTGTAGCTGAGTCGATAGACTACCATGGTGAACCGAAATCCCGACATACCTCTTTTATCTGATCACTTTTATCACTTTTTCTGTCTTTACTACTCTTACTTTATTTCTCTTACCCTTAAACCTTTAGTAGTTTAGAAAACCAAATTCAAAACCCCCATTGTGACTTAGATAGACGGACTTACGGATAGATACCTTGCCTCCCTGTGGAGATCGACCCTACTTATCACTAGCTTCTATTAGTATATTTAGGTATTTATTTTTGGTAAATAAACGACGGTATCAGTAAGAGGGTTGGTTTTGGTTGAGCTATGGTCTTTGAGTAGGGTTTCTCATTGGATGTGGGGTGTATGTGGGTTGAGGGTTTTGGACATTTTGGCTCTTGTATGAGAGGTTTGGGTGGAATTTGGTATTTTCATTGTAATAGTTGGAATAAGGGGTGCCATTATTGTATGCTTGGAAAGTATTCACTTGCTCACTTGTTCCCCTACATTCGCGTTGATCATTTCCCAAGGTTCCACAACTCTCACACACTCCATTTGGGATTGAAGATGTTGCCACTGTAGCATTGACATGTTGTTTGGGTGATTGAGAAGCTTCATCAAGCTTGGCCATGGCTTTCTCAAACTTCAAGTTTATGGTGTCAATATGGGCACTTAGATGGGCACTCAATTGTGTGACGGAATCAACTTCATGTATCCCTCCCCTAGTAGCTTTTCTTGGCCTACTATATTTAGAGTTATGAACCGCCTATCTCCTCTATCTTAGCCCAAGTTTGGTTGTCATCAACCTCGGTGAATCTTCCATTAGAACCCATGTTGAGCACATTTCTCGAATCTTCATACAGCCCATTCCAAAATTGTTGAACAAGAAACCATTCACTTAGTCCATGATGAGGACAAGAGCAACATGTATATTTGAATCTTTCCCATGCCTCATATAAGGACTCTTCATCTCTTTTATTGACATCGGTGATTTGCGCTCTCAACATGTTAGTCTTCTCCGGAGGATAGAACTTCTTGTAGAAGGCAAGTTCTAACTTCTTCCATGAATCAATACCAAGAGTAGCCTTGTCTAGGCTCTTTAACCATTGCTTTGCGGTTCCGATCAACTAAAAAGGAAACAATACCCATCGAATTTGGTCTTGAGTCTGTGGACATGGGCCCACCTACACGACCAACCGATATGTGGACATACAACGGTCTTTTGAAAGCTACGCTCGGCGGCGTAAAAATGCTTTCGTCCGGATCATTTTTGATCGGTCAGTTTCGTCTCGGCAAGGGTCTCGAAACGATGCAAGAGATGTTCGGAGTCGCCACCAAGCATTTGTGGGATGCTTGGAACTCGTTCGAATCCACTTTATTCCTAGGTCAACCAAGGCAAAAAGCAGTATTTGACATAGATACTAAAGATAATGAGTCGTCCCTCTTTAGCATCTTATCTTTAAAATGACTCTCGTTCACCCTGGATAAGGTCGTCCACTATCCAAAGTTTCTGAGTAAGAGATGAAGGTATGTGTTGGGAATCCCTTTAATCAGACACCCAATCCCGCCCGCGGTATTGACCTCTACTGATCGATCTTGGTTGGTTAAATGCAAAAGTTGACAAAACGGGTAAATGAATGAATGCGCATCCACAAGTTTGAACCTAACATGTGAGCATTTTATGTCCGCTGTTTATCCAAATATCAAGTAATTGATGTCAAATTGGATTTAATGTTGATTTGCATGCAAGACGGAAATTAAACATCCATTTACCGAGTTAGGTTCATGGTGCATAACGTGATTCATTTATCTTAGAAAGGCGTTTTGCAAATACAATGTAAAAGGGGCAGGCTTGCCATCTGATCCGTCTTGTATTTGAGTTAACCGAAGTCGGGATCATCCTAGACAAGTGCTGGAAAGGAAACAGGGTCTACATCAGGCAGCCTATTAAGGCGCGAGCCGTCAGGCGATGTAAGTAGACTTGTCCTGGTTTGAAAATTGGAAAACAGTTGGCTTGTTTAGGCACGGGGCAGCAGACGATCCAAAGGGATGTCTTCTGCCTGTTGAAAACGTTTTGTAAAACGGTTTGTAAAAGGGTGTTTGAACCCGTCTTTGTTTGAAAAGGTCGTTTAGACCGCTTTTATGACAATATGAAGAACGGAACTGGAATAATTATCATTGTATTGTGATGAACGTGTCGTTGTACGCTCTCAAACACATTTATACCAAACTACTAGCATAGCAACCAGGTCGGGGTCGAACCCAAAGGACGGGGGTATTCAAATTGTTCAATCTAATTGTAGTTACACTAGCTTGTCACGATTGGTTTAAGTCGATGATTCTAAACTAATAAGAGAAATGAAAGGTAAACAAGCAATAAAACAAGGGTGTAAAGAAATGATAAACAATACTAGGGATCATAGGATCATTGGGGAATCATGATGAGATCATACAAACAAGTTTCATAGATGCAAGCAATTATTATTGTTGGAACCAATTTAGTGTATATCTTACGATTTCTAGGGGAAACTTAGGTCTCGGAGCCGAGTCGGTCAAGACAGTATAACACCTACAAGTCGACTTAGTTTTCCCTATTGATGGTGATATAACATAAATGAGTCCTAGGAAGGTTTGGGCCCCGGAGCCAAGTCGGTCAAGACTGTACACCACCGACAAGTCGACTTAATTCTTTCTAATCAACTATATGCATGGTCTAACCAGCCTTTAGTTGGTTTATGTCTTACAAATCTTGTTGAAAGGATAAGAGAAACATGCTAGGTTGTCAATCAAGCATTTCATCAAACATGACATGTGCATAAGTTGGAAAACAATAAGCAAGCATTCATATGATCTCATTAAGCATAAATCTTTCCCATGAGTAACTCCCCTAATCCCTCACTAATCCCTAGTTAGGAAACTACTCACTCATTATCATGGAAAATATGTTAACAATGGTGTCAATCATTTTAACAAGTATAAACATGATAGAAGAATAAAACAATAAGCAGTAAAGTAAAGAGTAAAGGAATTATACCGATCTTAAAATTAACAAATGAAAAGTAAAGAATAATAGAAGAGAACTTGATTGATTGATGAAGAGTTGTCAATTCTCCAAATAATAACCTAATAATATTCAATTACCCAGTAAGAAATCTTGAACAATAATTAAGGAAAGGTTAAAGTGCAATTTGTGGAATGATTAAGATTAATCTATTCTAATCTACTCTTAATCAAATCTTAATTTAAACTAAGGAAGCTTAATCTCTTGATTATTACAAATGGAGTATATATATTGGTACAACATTAAGTTAAGCAAGGGTACATTAGGAAACAAAATGCTTAGATGTCGAATAGAGCCTTGCAAGTCCTTAAGGAGCCCCACGGGTGCCCATTGCGAAGACAATCTTCCTGCCGAACAATCCGCTCGATCTGGGCTGAAATCGAGCGTCCCGAGCTTCAACTTGAGCGGGTTGAAATCGACTCGAGCGGGTTGAGGCACAACTCGAGCGGGTTGTTCTTGACTCGGGCGGGTTGCGCAGCAGATTCCCTTTTCTTGCTTTTAAGCCTATGATGCTTCTATATACTCCTTATTTCTATCATCTTTGGTCATCATTCTTGCCTCCTCTTCATACTAGTCCATCTAAGATCATCAACAAGTTTCCTAATATGTGCAAGAGACGGGAATTCCGCCTCATTATTTCCTTTCCTACAAAACATATAAAATACACTAGGAAAGCAAAATAGGAAGCAAATGACGAATAAAATGGCTATGAAATGCTATATTAGTGTGCAAAATGAGGCTTAGTTAGGGGACTAAATGTGCGTAATTCTGACTCACATCATATTTGTGAGAAATAATCTGTATACTTCCCTTATTATTAAGGATTATAACGAATTTATAAAGATGATTACTAGTCATAAATGAAAATTACATAAACAAAATAGAGAGATTATGAAATCAACCTTTGGTCCTAGCAAAATCGGCCTAAGAACAATATTACAATGATATTCACCTATCAGTTGCACCTAAGATGATATGAGATATGCCCTTTTCTTCTTGCTAGAATCGATCCCCAATTTTCTGTAAATTATTTAGGGTTTTGTGTTTTTCTTTGATGAGAGGAGACTAGGTTAGAATTAGGTTAGAAAATGAATCCTCTTTTTTCCTTATATTAAACGAAAATAAGAGAAGAAAAGGAGGGATTTTTATTTCCCATTTACTCGGTTTGACCGAGATACCCACACAACAAATAAGGAGAAAAATCTCCTTATTTAAGTTGTTATCCAAAATGTATAATAATGTGTATTATTATAAATTGCCATTTATTTTGTTCCGTATTAATAAGTCTACATACAACAACTTGCAGTCGATATATTAATGCCGGTCTGTAATAATCAATTATGACATTATCGTATAATATATACTTTAACTATAAATATCGCATATTTATAAGGGTTATTTCATAACAATAATCCATCCTATTGGTGATCTGCAATAATCACTCCATCCTATCAATAATCCCAATTAAATCAAACCTAAGCACCATACCTTCTAATAACGAACCAGCTGATATTTTTTTTAAGTTTATGTTAGAATATTTGATAGTTTTTGGACAACCTAGATGGTATATGTGATGTTTATGTGTAATATTTACAAGCGATGAATCAAGTACTTGGTTTATTTGATACATATAAACATAAAACAATATCAGCTGGTTCGTTATTAGAAGGTATGGTGCTTAGATTAGATTTAATTGAGATTGTTGATAGGATGGAGTGATTATTGTATACCACCAATAGGATGGATTATTGTTATGAAATAACCCTATTTATAATTAGCTAACTAAATATAACCGATTACATTTAATTACGAATTAACATCTTAATTCGTTTAAGCTAACATTATATACATTAATTAAATATAACATATTATATTCAATTTACGAATGGACAGTTAATTCGTCTCAGCTAATATTATTTAATCGGCATTAAATAATCGTCTCATCAACACGTTGACTAACTGTTTAGTCATATAAGGCATCAATGTGATTACATTTCCATAATCACATCTCTCAAACACATCCTTTAGGTGTGACTTTTAGGGACCAGTTGATCACCGCCATCTGTATAACGTCAAACTTTCTAGCAGGCCAACCGTTATTAGGTAATCGTTAATCAACTGATAAAATATGAAGTATACCCTTGTGAACCTATAAGAGATTTATAAATGTTATCACACTAATTTGTGGAGGACACAAGCTCCAACAAACTCCCACTTGTCCTCACAAGTGTATGTGCGATAACCGATTCTCATATCCTAAAATTTCTCCCACTCAATGTAAAACAATTTGCAAAATCCGTATTCACAAAGGTCGTATTTTACAAGTGATCAATATCAAGAGTGGTTTCTCCGACTAGAGAGTAACTTAACTGATAAACGAATCATCATTCGAGCATGGCCATGCATTTCAGTTACAACTCCTCGAGTGGCCCTGAGAAATAACTAAACCTGATAAGGGTTGGATATTTTTTTCAACTCGAATCCTGCAGATGTAAGCACAATATGAAATGACCCAGAAAAAATCTACTTAGTCTCCAGTTACGACAGACCATGAGAAAGAAACCAAAGTCACCCAAAAACTGCCTTAATCTCAAGAGACAGTCGATAGTCAAAAGAATCGACTCTAGGAACATAATGGATGTCCAATCCACGACCTGGCACTGAATGGTTTTAAACATTTAGGACTCCGTTACGTTGTCACCAAAAATTTGTCCTACGAGGTATCGTTATAATCTCGCATATGTGATCGATCGGTCAACCGTTTGACTTATGGCTCGTTGAACCCACCATCAATCGACTGCATAATATAATAGCCAGAGTTATCAACTCATTAAGGTGATTACGGACCAAAACAAATATAATGTAATTCAGTTCACTTTGTGGCGTTCAATATTGTCGGTACCATCCACATGAAAAACAAAATATTATAAAAACGATGAAGTTATAAATAGTATATGAAAAAGATAATGTATCAAATCCATAATCAACTACTACAACTCAGGAGCACGTTTAATTCCCAAATAACGTGCCCTTCATGCTTATCAAAATTCAACGGTTTAGTGAGAGGGTCCGCGATGTTATCATCTGAAGCTATCTTGTCAATCACTATCTCTTCTTGCTCCACGTAATCACGGATCAGGTGAGCTTTCCGATGTACATGTCTAGACTTTTTTCTAGACTTTGGCTCTTTAGCCTGGAAGATGGCACCTTTATTGTCACAATATATAGTGATCGGGTCATTCAAACTAAGAACTATCGTAAGTTCTTGTAAGAATTGATGCATCCATATAGCTTCCTTTGCTGCTTCCGAAGCGGCATAGTACTCGGATTCAGTGGTAGAATCTGCAACAACACTCTGTTTGGAACTCTTCCAGCTGACCGCAGCACCATTAATAGTGAAGACGAACCCGGATTGAGATTTTGAATCATCTCGATCCATTTGGAAGCTAGCATCTGCGTAACCGATTGCGCATAGCTTAGTATCGCCTCCATAAGTCAATACCCTATCCTTAGTCCTCCGTAGGTACTTGAGGATGTTTTTAACAACTATCCAGTGTGTTTCACCTGGATTCTTTTGGTACCGACTCGTCATACTCAATGCATATGCCACGTCTGGACGTGTGCATATCATGGCATACATGATTGATCCTATTGCAGATGCATAAGGAACACGACTCATGCGCTCAATTCCTTCAGGCGTCGTGGGTGACCGAGACTTGCTCAACGCATCCCGGCGTCATTGGAAGGTTCCCCTTCTTGGAGTTGGTCATGCTGAACCTCTCAAGAATTTTATCCAAATAAGACTCCTGACTAAGTGATAACGTCCGTCGTGATCTATCTCGGTAGATACGGATTCCCAATATGCGTTGTGCCTCACCGAGATCTTTCATCTGGAAATGGTTCTTCAACCATCCTTTAACCGAAGATAAGAGGAATGTCATTCCCAATCAAGAGTATGTCATCGACATACAATATCAAAAAACAATCTTGCTCCCACTCGACTTGATATATAAGCATGGTTCCTCGACCGATCGAGTGAAACCATACTCTTTTATCACCTGGTCGAAACGATGATTCCAACTCCGAGAAGCTTGCTTAAGTCCATAAATGGAACGCTTAAGCTTGCATACTTTCTTAGGATGTGCAGGATCTATGAAACCTTTGGGTTGCACCATGTACAACTCTTCCTCCAAATAACCATTTAAGAAGGCGGTTTTCACATCCATTTGCCAAATTTCATAGTCATGAAAAGCGGCAATTGCTAAGATTATCCGAATGGAACGTAGCATGACTACAGGTGCAAAAATTTCATCATAAAGCAATCCGTGCACTTGAGTGAAACCTTTTACCACTAGTCGTGCCTTATAGGTATCTGGTTGCACGTCTACAGAATGCTTTATTTTGTAAAGCCATTTGCACTGTAGAGGTTTTACCTTATTAGGTAAATCAACAAGATCCATACGTCATTCTCATACATGGAGTCCATCTCGGATTGCATGGCTTCGAGCCATAACTTTGAGTCGGAACAGGCTATAGCACCTTTATAGGTAGCGGGTTCATTACTCTCTAGGAGCAAAACGTCATTCTCCTCGACCATACCAATGTATCTGTCCGGAGAATTAGAGACTCTACCCGACCTCCTAGGTTCCTCAGGAATATTAACCATATCATCCGTTGGAGGAACTACTTCCTCCATCTGTTCCTCGGTTGTTGGTTCTAGAATCTCCGACAGCTCGAAGGTTCTATTACTTGTCTTTTTCTTGAGAAATTCTTTCTCTAAGAACGTCGCACTAGCCGCAACAAAAACTCGATGTTCGGTAGGCAAATAGAAGTAATGACCAAACGTTCCTTTTGGATAACCAATAAAGTATGTCTTGACCGATCGCGGGCCGAACTTATCCTCGTGTCTCCACTTGACATAAGCCTCGCAGCCCCAAACCCGAATAAAGGACAAGTTAGGGACCGTTCCCTTCCACATTTCATATGGAGTCTTGTCGACAGCTTTAGTCGGACTTCGGTTAAGTATAAGAGCAGCTGACAAAAGAGCAAAACCCCATAATGAATCAGGTACTACCGTGTGACTCATCATGGACCGAACCATATCAAGTAAGGTTCGATTTCTCCGTTCGGACACACCATTTAATTGAGGTGTTCCAGGTGGAGTTAACTGCAAAACGATTCCACAGTCTTTAAGGTGTTGATCAAACTCATTTGAAAGATATTCGCCACCCCGATCTGAACGGAGTGCTTTAACCTTTCTACCCAGTTGGTTCTCAACGCTATTATGGTATTCCTTGAATTTCTCAAAGGACTCACTTTTATGCTTCATTAAGTAGACATATCCGTATCTACTCAAATCGTCCGTGAAAGTGATAAAATATCTATAGCCATCTCTAGCGGTAATTGACATAGGTCCACAAACATCAGTATGTATGAGTCCTAATAGGCCAGTAGCGCGTATTCCAACACCTTTGAAGGAAATTCGATCATTTTGCCAATGAGAAATGATTCACACGTGCCATATGTAGAAAAATCGAATGCGGGAATTGACCCATTATCGACGAGTTTCTTTACACGTTTTTCATTTATGTGTCCCATTCGACAATACCATAGATAGGTTTGATCTTTGTCACCATCCTTTAATTTCTTATTATTCACGTATAATATTTTCGTGGTTTGATCTAAGATGTAAATTCCATTAATGGAAACTGCTTTGCCATAAATCATTTCATTGAAAGAGAAAATACAACTATTATCCTTTATTAAAAATGAAAAACCGTCCTTATCAAGTACGGAAACTGAAATAATTTTCTTAGACAAACTGGGTACATAGTAACAGTTATATAAAAATAACTCAATACCACTAGGGAGTTGGATTACGTATGTTCCCTTCGAGACTGCAGCAACTCTAGCTCCATTCCCGACTCGCAGGTCCACATCACCCTTTCCGAGAGGTGTGATATTTTTTAGGCCCTGCAAATGATTACACAGATGAGAACCACAACCAGTATCAAGTACCCAAGTTCCAAAACTTGCATGGTTAATCTCAATCATATGAATATAAAATGACATAACAACAGGAACGACGCGGCCTGCTTTTATGTCCTCACGGTACACGGGACAGTTCCTCCTCCAATGTCCAGTCTTGTGACAATGATGGCACTCAATATCACCGCCCTTTCTCTTTGCCTTGCCTTGTGAGCCACTAGTCTCACCAGGCCCACTCTTACCGTTTCCTGGCTTCTTGAACTTTGGCTTACCTACAGCTAGGTCGCCTGGAGCTTTGCCCTTACCTTTATTCTTGTTGGAAATCATGAGAACATCCTGCTTCATGCTCCCACTCAATTTCATATCCTTCTCGGTCTGTACGAGAAGTGAGTGTAGCTCATGAGGACTTTTCTTTAAGTCATTCATGTAGTAGTTCGCCCTGAAAAGGGCAAAACCATCATGAAGAGAATGACGCATTCGGTCAATGACTATGCTCTCACTGATTTTGCAATCAAGTGCCTCTAATTTCTCGACATTCTCAATCATGTTAAGAATGTGTGGGCTAACCAGTTGGCCTTTTTGGAGTTTCACATCAAAGAAGCGACAGGTATGCTCATAAGTAACGATTCTCGGTGCTTTTGAGAACTCGTTAGTGAGCGTGGTGAAAATCTTGTTTGCACCTTGGGCAATGAAGCGTCTATGCAAAGATGAGTACGTTCTTTATCGCACCCGTTTCCATGACGAAGTCACTATAAGCAAGTGACTCGTTAACTCCTGCATTGGGGCCTGGGTTTACCGGTATTGGCTCAGTTAAGTACTTGAGCTTACCGTCAACAATGGCAAGCATTCAAGTCTTTGCCTCCCGATCCAAAAGTTGGACCCATCATTCTTCAGTCGTGTGAACTGATTCATGTTGTCAATAAAAACTTTAAGTCAGGACTCGCGTCCAATTATGGCACTCGGCATTGGGATTTCGTTATTTCCAGCCATTTGTTGAAACAGTTTTATCAAAATAAACGTATTCTACACTGCGAAAAGAAGAATAAAATAATAAGCATATGCATCGTTTTGATTTTAAGTCTTAATGCAAAAACTATTATAAGCGAAGACTTAAGCATTTATATAATTGACCTCCCTCAAGAATTATATAAATGATCCCAAGACTCAATTATCTGTAAATTGATAAGCCAACCTTTTGGCTAATTCTACTGTTAGAATTCTTGGTCGATAAATTTACAGAAATTCTATCTTTAGTCCATCATAATCACGAGAAACTCTTCGGACTATAATGTTGAGATAAACTAAGTCAGCACAAACTACTTACCCAACGTAGAAGGGGTCATATTATGCCTACCGACGAAGAAGGGATTCATAGTTGTTTGCCCTTATAAAGACTAGTCTCAATTTCCATTTTAGAGGAAGATCCCATCATCTTTATTTTAATTCATTTTAAGTGAACTAATATCTAGCATGCGTGAATGAATAAACTAAGGCGGTGGCTTAAACAGAGTGACATCTGTATGTCTATGAAAACTAACATACAATCTATATGAGTCAATTTTCATGCATTTTAGTAGGTGGTTTGGTTTTAGGCGGAAAATGATGCACTAACTAGCATGTGAATGAAAAGCACTAAGAACGGTAAAACGTAAAACAAAAATAAAGTCCTAGTGTGGCCTATCTATCAAAATGAACATAAATACAACTTTGGAATCCAACCTTGGACCCGAGAAGCTTGTCTTGATGTTCCATCTTGATCCATGTAGCGGGAGTGAGCTTCAATCTCCATCTTTAGTCTTCTCAAAAATTACAATTTAAAATTACATAATAAACCTATTTACATTCTAATTTCAAAACCGTAATAAATAAAGAAAACCAAACGAAGATACGAGATCTCAAATTACATTAAAATTATGTTTCCATCATTACGAAAACATAATTTAACTAAGGCCAAACTAGGTATTACAAATTACAACCAATTGCAAAAATACGTAAATAAATCCATTCAACGATTCATTCAACTAAAAAATGCATCAACTAAAAATTAAACATGCAAGACATAATCCCTTAATTATGTAGATTAATTTCCCAAACCACCTATTTAATTGATCAAATTAAGTGACAATTCCTCAATTACTCACTATAAATTTAATCTTAAGTCACATTAAACTTGTAATATGAATTTAATACAACATTATTTTAAACTTCTTTAAAATAATTAGGTATCTAAAAATTGTGAACTTCTTCACAACAATTAATCATACATTATTAATATCAATGTATAATCAATATTGGCCAAAAACTAAACAAACAAAAAAAAAAACAAAAAGCCATGGTTTTTTTATTTGTTCTCGGCAAATTAAGGAAACACAAGAATTTTTTTATTTTTTTTTTTAGTTTCCAGCTTTCGGTATAACAACAAAATAGAAAAAAACAGAAAAATTTCTTCCTTTTTTTTTCTCAGCCTTTCAGCAAAAACCAAAAAAAACAACCTTTTTTTTTCTTCGGCATTTCAGTAAAAAACCGAAACATAAAAAAACAGAAACTTATTTTTCCTTTTATGCATTCGGCTGAAAAAAAAAAGAAAACAGCCCTAAAATTTTTTTCAATTCGGCTTTATTCCCTAAAACAAAAAAAATTGGATGAACAAATTCGTTAATTGTTGCTATTAGAACAAGATTAGCATGTGAATTAATGAAACATGATTAACCGTATATGCCAAACACTATATAACAAAAACAAATTTTTATATCATCAACATAACGATTTCCATTTACATTTTAAGTTAATCTTCATTAAATCAAACATCTACCAATTCTTCATATAATCATTTTAACTGATTAAAACAACAATATGAAAAATCAAAATGGAAATATAACATCAAAACAAGAACAAAAATAACAGTGGAAAAAAAAATCATCTCGGCAAAAAAATTTCATTGATTTTGATTTTTTTTTTTTCCATTCGAAATCCCTTTGTTTAAATTCAAATTATGAAAATCATCAAAATAAAATTCGTGGCCATGGCTCGATACCACTTGTGAGAAATAATCAGATACTTCCCTTATTATTAAGGATTATAACGAATTTATAAAGATGATTACTAGTCATAAATGAAAATTACATAAACAAAATAGA